>NC_066512.1:4691551-4714051 GCF_024679095.1 Eriocheir sinensis
TAAAAGATGGAAAGGTAATATGATGAATGATAAGCAAGACGGAAAGGAAATGGCGGATGCAGCGACAAAACATGTACTGGTGCTGGACGTAATTTAATGAAGGCGGGTGTAGATGACAAAGTTTAATAAGATGTGAAGATGGTATTAGATGCGGCAACATGATAATAACTGCAGGAAGTGACTCGGAGAAAGAGGAGCAGATGGTAATGGCTGATAAGATGGATACATAACAGTAGACGCGTCAACATAACATGTACTGCAGGGTGTGACTCAGAGGAAAGGGAGTAGCTGATAACGCTGAATAGGATAGAAAGATAATAAAAGGGGCGGGGAATGTAACTAAAAGACGGTAAAGTAAGTAATTGATGAAAGTTAGTAAGATGGAAGCATAATAGTCGATGCCGCAACAGAACGCGACTTAGTGCTTTCTTCTTACAGTAAAGGAGACACCTCAAGGTGAAGAAAATTAAACAAAAATAAAAGTCTTGACATAGAAATATCACGGTCGCCACTCTGTTGCTTCGCTTGTTCTGAAATCATTCACACGAGTGGACTCACCCGCCCAGGACGAAAAATGAGCAAAGTTCAGAGAGCATGAAAAGTAGGAAAGGAAAAGAGGTCACCGCCAAAGTTGAGCTCTCTGTCTTTTTGGTCACCAACTAAGATGCAGAAATACAGAAAAAATAGACAAAAAATAGATAAACGGATGTACAGGAAACAGAAGCAACGATATAAGATTGAAGATAAAAGATGTTTGCAGAGTTGATACACTGAAAACACTGGAAATACATAAAAACACAGATTAATAAAAGACAAAGATGTCTCCTTAATGTCAGCAAATAATTTCAAAACTCCTCGCCGCCCAGCCTCGTCCAGACTGGCGGGACAGCTCGGCAAGGAGTCACTGGGCGGCGCCTGTCGCGGGACGTTAGGCGGCCGATTAGTGTTGAGGTTTAGGAGCCACGGCGCCGCGGGCCGAGGCGTTACCTGCCGGTTTTGATTCACCTGACTCAATTACCTGGCATTCCTTACCTGCCCAACGTGTCTCATTTACCTTTCTTATTTATCTTCTATTTCGAACTGTCCTACCTGTTATTCACCTGTCATATTACCTTTCATTTACCTGCTTTTTTCTTACCTGCCCAACGTGTCTTGCCTCATTCACCCGCCTTATTTACCTTTTCCAACGTGCCTCTCTTCCCTATGCTTACCTGTCTCATTGACCTTCCTCATTACCTGTCCTTTTCTAACTACCTTATCTGCCTGTCTCCCGTCTCTTGTCCCACCTGCCCGATTACTTACCCGACATAGCTGCCCTGTCTGTCTCCTTCACCAACCTTATTACCTGCTCTTTTCTAATTACCTTACCTGTTTTCACATGTATAATTTACCTGGTCTGGTGCCTCAGCTACCTGGAAGGGTTGGAAACTTGCCTGCCTAACATGTTCTTATTACCGGTTTTCTTTCTGTTCAACCTCGATCGACTTTGTGTTATAATTACCAGTCAGAGCCGAAAGTCAAGCCTTCCTAACGCTTCTAAACTTAAAAATGCGAGCTTAACTTGTGTTCGGTAAAAGGAGGAAGTCATCAGCAGGAACATATTATAAACAAATACATCATGGCCTCATCATTTTTTTTTTATCAAAGGATGCGGCTCAAAGGGCAACAAAAAGAGTACAAAAAGAAGCCCGCTACTCGCAACTCCCACAAAAGTAAAAAGTAAAGAGTAGCCAAAAGAGAGGTCAATTTCAGGTGGAGAGGTGACTTGATACACTCTTTTTGAAAGAGGTCAAGTCATAGGCAGGAGGAAATACAGACGAAGGAAGACTGTTCCAGAGTTTACCAGTGAAGGAGATGAAAGAGTGAAGATGCTAGTTAACTTTTGCATAAGGGGTTTGAACAGTATAGGGATGAGCATGAGTAGAAAGTTGTATGCAACGGGGCAGCGGGAGGGGTTGAGGCATGCAGTTAACAAGTTCAGAAGAGCAGTCAGCATGAACATATCGATAGAAGATAGAAAGAGAAGCAACATGGCGGCGGAATTTAAGAGGTAGAAGGCTGTCAGTAAGAGGAGGAGAGCTGATGAGACGAAGAGCCTTTGACTCCACCCTGTCCAGAAGAGCTGTGTGAGTGGAGCCCCCCTACACGTGATATGCATACTCCATACGAGGGCGGACAGGGCCCCTGTATAAGGGTAGCAACTGTGCGGGGGAGAACTGGCGGAGGCTATACAGAACGCCCAAACTCGAGGAAGCTGATTTACCAAGAGAGGAGATGTTAAGTTTCCAGTTGAGATTTTGAGCTAAGGATAGACCAAGGATTTTTTTTTTTTTTTTTTACAACTAAGGAGACAGTTTAAGGACGTAAAGAAAAAAAAAAGACCGCTACTCACTGCTCCTGAATAGAGATCAAAGGAGTGTCCAAAAGAGAGGTCAATTTCGGGAGGAGAGGTGTCCTGATACCCTCCTCTTGAAAGAGTTCAAGTCGTAGGCAGGAGGAAATACAGATGAAGGAAGATTGTTCCAGAGTTTACGAGCGTGAGGGATGAAAGAGTGAAGATGCTGGTTGATTCTTGCATAAGGAGTTTGGACAGTATAGGGATGAGCATGAGTAGAAAGTCATGTGCAGCGGGGCCGCGGGAGGGGGGGAGGCATGCAGCTAGCAAGTTCAGAAGAGCAGTCACCATGAAAATATTGATAGAAGATAGAAAGAAAGGCAACATGGCTGCGGAATTTGAGAGGTAGAAGACTATCAGTATGAGGAGGAGAGTTGATGAGACGAAGAGCCTTTGACTCCACTCTGCCAAGGAGAACTTTGTGAGTGGACCCCCCTCACACACATGATATACATACTCCATACGAGGGCGGACTAGGCTCCTGTAAATGGATAGCAACTGTGCTGGGGAGAAGAACTGTCGGAGACGGTACAGAACGCCCAGCCTAGAGGAAGCTGATTTAGTAAGAGATGAGATATGTAGTTTCCAGTTGAGATTTTGAGTTAAGGATAGACCGATAGACCTCCCCACCCCCCCATCCCTCGAGCCAAAGCTGGCAGGAAAGGAAAAAGAACCATGCAGCATGGAAAAACTGCATGGAAATTATGCAGGAAAGAGGAAAGAACTACCATTACTGCTACCACTAACCGGGCGATAAAAGCGGACAAGGACACCAGTATTCGAAAGAACTTAACGTTATTATGACAATGAGTAATATCTTAGTTGCTGGTTGGATTCAAAATACTTGTTTAATATTCTTGAAGGCCGTAACTGTTGTACTATCAACGACATCACAGGGGAGAGCGTTCCAAACATTAACAACTCGATTGAAGAAGTGTTTAGCTTCGTGCGACGAGAATCTTGTACCACTTATCTTTAAATTGTGATTTCTTCTTGTTCTATTCGATCGATCAATTGTAAAGTAATCATCCGCATTAATATCACTGAATCCTTTAAACATTTTAAACACTTCTATTAGATCGCCTCGCATTCTTCGTTTTGACAGGCTGAATAAATTTACTTCTTTAAGCCTTTGTTCATATGATAAATTTATCAACCTAGGAATCATCTTTGTTACTCTTCGCTGAACCCTTTCCAACTTGTCTATGTCTTTTCTGTAGTAGGGAGACCAAAACTGTACACAGTACTCTAGACGGGGTCGAACCAACGAATTATACAGTTTTAATATTACTTTTTTCCGATTTATTATTAAAGACTCGTCCGATGAAGCCAACCAATTTGTTTTCAGTTTTAACTACCTCTGAACAATGCTGACTGGGCTTTAAATCGCTTGATATAGTGATTCCAAGATCCTTTTCTTTACTTACTGAAGAAAGTTGTTGGCCATTCATTTCGTACCGAACGCGATTGTTTTATTTTCCGATGTGCAACACTTTACATTTGTCAACGTTAAATTTAATTTGCCATTGATTGGCCCAACGTGCAAGTCGATCTAGATCTGATTGTAAAGCTTCTTCGTTGAGTGTCGCAGTTACTTTACTAGCAATTTTTGTGTCATCAGCAAATTTTGATACTTTGCAAGGGAGCCTATCATCGATATCATGAACATAAATTAAGAAGAGCATGGGGCCAAGCACTGATCCTTGAGGTACGCCGCCTCTGACATCGAGCCAGTTAGATGTAACACCGTTTAGAACTACTCTCTGTTTCCGCTCAGAGAGCCAGTCCACAAGCCAATTGTGAATGTTAACCGAGATACCGTGCGCCAATAGTTTGTTGAGCAATCGTTGGTGGGGGACATTATGGAATGCCTTTTGAAAATCCAGATATATGATATCTACTGATCTGCTTTCATCGAACACTTCAAAAATATAATGTAAAAAATCAAGTAAGTTAGTTAAACACGAACGTTTACTACGGAAGCCATGTTGCGAGTTATTTATTATATTATTTTCTTCGAAGAATTTCACCATATTGTCGCGAATGATAGTCTCCATTAAATTACAAACAATCGATGTCAGGCTAATTGGTCGCAGATAAAAAAAATGTCAATTTTCAAAACGTCACAGTTGTCTTGTTTGTTTGTGGCTGAGAACGTAAGTTTAACCCGTTCAACTCCCTGCCTCTTTTGCCTGTTTGTTGCTCAGATGAATACATCCCTGCCTGTCTAATCCACCATTTAGGAGTTTTTAACTCAGGAACTCAGTTGCTTTGCTTGTGTTTTTCAATTGACACAACCCACCCGTCTAACATCATCCATTCAGGTGTGTTAAGGCAGACACACATTCTTTTATTTGTTTGTTGCTAGACGAACACAACCCCACCTGTCTAACATCATCCACTCAGGTGTGTTAAGGCAGACACACATTCTTTTATTTGTTTGTTGCTAAGACGAACACAACCCCACCTGTCGAACCTCATCCACTCAGGTGTGTTAAGTCAGACACCCACTCTTTTATTTGTTTGTTGCTAAGACGAACACAACACCACCTGTCGAACCTCATCCACTCAGGTGTGATATTTAGGCACAAACCCTGTCTTGAGAGGGAAGGCGATCCCACCGCCGCCACTAGACCATTAACCATCACCACCACCATCACCACTATCTCTTTCATCATATTTATTACCACTCCTTCGCTATCATCACCACTATCACTGCTCCAAACACTACCACCTCAATCCCGCCGCCACTAGACCATTAACCATCACCTCCACCATCACCACTATCTCTTTCATCATATTTATTACCACTCCTTCGCTATCATCACCACTATCACTGCTCCAAACACTACCACCTCAATCCCGCCGCCACTAGACCACTAGACGAAGAATGGAGGAGGACGAAGAAAGGAGGAGGACGACGAGTTGAGGAGGACGAGGAGGAGCAGGAGTATAGGAAAATAATTCTGCCTTGGCCACGGGAACAGAGCAACATCAAGTGGCGGTGCAACATTAAGGGAACGTCACCACGTTCAGAGTGTTGCGACTCGTGTGTGTTGCGAGGTGAAGGACGCCTGACACCACTGACACCGCCACTGTCACTCCTCATGTGGCTGCTGCTTGCTTCCTCCTCCTTAATCTGCCCTTGCCTTCTCTCCCTCCCTCCCTCCCTCTCACCTTCCCTTACTTTTATCCTCTTCCTTCACCTCCTCTTTATGTCCTTCCTTGCCTCTTTCTTTCCCTCTCCTCTGCCCTCCTCTCCTCTCATCTCCTCCCCTCTCCTTTTCCCTTACCCCCTCCCTTGCTTCCCTCTGTCCTGGAAGCTGGAAAGGTGACAAGCAGGTGTTATGGGAGGAAGGGGGGAGGGGGGAGGAGGCGGAGGGGGAAGGGGGTCGTCTGGATGCTTTACCAACACTAAAATGGTCTTTATACTGTCAGGTCCAAAGAGGTGTTGTGATGGCAGTAACACTCGCCTTTACGTGCTAACACCGCCATCACCGCTGACGTGTTACTGCTGCCACCACCACCACCACTACCACCACTACTACGACCAAAATGTACATACACTAACTCCATCATTGTAATGCCGGGATGTGTAGGGAGGAGGAAAAACTTAAAGATATAAAACAAAAGACCAGAGGGTACGTCATTATAAGTGATTATAAGTATCTATAAGTGAGTATAAGTGATTACAAGTAGTTATAAGTGATCATAAGTAGTTATAAACGATTATCAGTCATTATAAGGCCATCATAAGTATGTGATTAATTATAAGAAGCTATCATAAATCACAACCTATAACACTATGTATCGGAAAGCTTGGGTTGTCTATGTATTGTATAACATAACAAATCCCCCCTCAGACTACAATTACACAATGTGGTGCAATACTTCACGCCACTGTCCCGCCAGAATTCAGCGTCAGCAGTCCCTCGAAGCACTTGCCAGCCACCTTGCTTGTAAATGTCCTATCTGATAAAGTCATCCACCTTACATAGATTTTTTTCGCAGCTCCAACAGTAAATTTCGTCACCTTGCAAGTTAAGAGATCATAACCCATATGTACTTGCCCCCCTTTCCTCTTGCAGGGACGCCGCTCTCGCCGCAGGAGAGTATAAAAAAAGGTGGGCTTTTCCGGGCATCACTTGCCCTCTCACCCAACTGTTGTGCCCACAGGTACATACGTGACTCTCCTCATCCCCATTTTTCCCCTACGTGCTCCCCAGTGTTAGTTATCGTCTCCCCTTTAACTAACCTGTGTCTTAATTATCATGTAAATGCATTTCTGATCCTATTAAGATAAATAGATCACTCGCCCGCTCACCCAGCTGTTGTGCCCACAGGTTTGGCGGCCAACTCCTGCCACACACACCCACAAACCCACACACATACAACCTCTACACCTACACGAACCCGTGATTCTTTCCCAATGTGTTCTTTTAGTTGTTAACCTCAGTACTCCTCTTTTTTTTCCGTGATAGGGTAGAAAGAAGGAAACCCCTTAACAATATATTCATTTGATCTTCATACAATTTGTAAAAGAGGCAAAATGCAGCTTCTCTCACATGCTTTTGAATTGCAATGTTAAAGAGTAATAAAACATGAAAGACCTCCTCTAATTTTCCACTTGCATGCTAAAAACAATTGTAAGAGAGAGAGAGAGAGAGAGAGAGAGAGAGAGAGAGAGAGAGAGTGGACGAAATAGAGATAAATGAAAACACTGAATAAACAAGACTAACACAGAGTATGAGAATTGAAGTCTAGAGAACAATGAACAGTTGGAAGATGAAGGGAAGGGAAGGGAAAGAGAGAAAGAAAAACAAGACTAAAATCTATCAAGAGAATACAGGAAGATAAGGAGAGGGAGGAAGGAGGAAGAGAAGAGGAAAGGAGATGAAAGAGGGACGGAGAAAGGGGAGGAAAGGAAGGAAGGAGGGACCGAAGAGGAAGGAAAAGAAGGAAGGAGAGAGGGAGGGAAAGGCCGAGGAGGGATGGGAAGGGCAGGTGTAGGAAGGGAGTATGGGATTAGAAGATGGGAAGATGGTGTGAAAGAAAATGGGAGGATGATGCGAAAGAAGATGGGAAGATAATGGGAAAGAAAATGGGGAGATGGTATGAAAGAAAATGGGAGGATGATGTGAAAGAAAATGGGAAGATGATGTGAAAGAAAATGGGAAGATGATGTGAAAGAAGATGGGAAGATGGTGTGAAAGAAGATGGGAAGATGGTGTGAAAGAAAATGGGAAGATGATGGAAAAGAAAATGGGAAGATGTGAAAGAAGATGGGAAGATGATGTGAAAGAAAATGGGAGGATGATGTAAAAGAAAATGGGAAGATGGTGTGAAAGAAGATGGGAAGATGGTGTGAAAGAAAATGGGAAGATGATAGAAAAGAAAATGGGGAGATGGTGTGAAAGAAAATGGGAAGATGTGAAAGAAAATGGGAAGATGTGAAAGAAAATGGGAAGATGATGTGAAAGAAAATGTTCCTGGCCTGCATCCTTCCCATTTTTCCAGTACTTTCACCACACTCTCACCCTCCCCCAGCTCTGTTTCTCTCCATTTCCCATGCACTGTGTGTCATCATGTTCTCCATTCCTTCTTCCTCTGTGTCTGTCTATTCCAGTCATCTTACTCCAGTAGTCTTCTATAACTGATCTACCTTTTGAGTTCCTCTACTCTCTATTTTCAGTTTTATTCTTTGATTCATGTCTTTCTCTTCAAGGTTCTTCAGTCTTTTTCATCCTTTACCTTTCTTTCCGGGGTAATGTACTGATCGTGTGTAGCCTACGTGCCTGCAGCCTTCATCCCAACCAGCTAACTTTCATTTAAAAGTCTGTATTTAATTATGTACTTTCCTATATCGATGTTATGCTCTCTTATTCTCGTCTGTGCTGACCCACTTATGTCATCTTCCTTAATTTCCTCTGCCTCATATTGTTTTTCTCTCCTTTCCAGCTATCGCTAGTTTTACCCCGTACTCCCACTGCCTCCGTAATTTCCTCTGCCTCCTGTTGCCACTTTTCTCATTACCTATTGCTAGGTCTACCCAGTAGTCAGAGCAAAGAAGCTGCCTACCCCCCCCCACACACACACACACATCTACCACGAGAGAGAGAGAGAGAGAGAGAGAGAGAGAGAGAGAGAGAGAGAGAGAGAGAGAGAGAGAGAGAGAGAGAGAGAGAGAGAGAGAGAGAGAGAGAGAGAGAGAGAGAGAGAGAGAGAGAGAGAGAGAGATGCCGTAAGACACTCTGGGCAGCGGGCGGCACCACCACCACCTTTCGAACACAAAGGAACACAAAGGAAGAACACAAAGAAAGAACAAACAACAGCAGACCTGCTGGTCCTTACGAGGTTGTTTGTGACAAGCTACACTAACTATCTAATCAAAGGTGGAAGATGAAGGACAGCAAAGGCAAAGGCTCCTCCCCACCCCCCATCCCTCCAGCCAAAGCTGGCAGGAAAGGAAAAAGAACCATGCAGCATGGAAAACTGCATGGAATTTATGTAGGAAAGAGGAAAGAACTACCATTACTGCTTCCACTAACCGGGCGATAAAAGCGGACAAGGACACCAGTATTCGAAAGAACTTAACGTTATTACGACAATGAGTAATATCTTAGTTGCTGGTTGGATTCAAAACACTTGTCTAATCTATTCCTGAAGGCCGTAATTGTTGTACTATCAACGACATCACAGGGTAGAGAGTTCCAAACATTAACAACTCGATTGAAGAAGAAGTGTTTAGCTTCGTGCGACGAGAATCTTTTACCACTTATCTTCAAATTGTGATTTCTTCTTGTTCTATTTGATCGATCAATTTTAAAGTAATCTTCCGCATTAATATCACTGAATCCTTTGAACATTTTAAACACTTCTATTAGATCGCCTCGCATTCTTCGTTTTGATAGGCTGAATAAATTTACTTCTTTAAGCCTTTGTTCATATGACAAATTTCTCAACCTAGGAATCAACTTTGTTACTCTTCGTTGGACCCGTTCCAACTTTTCTATGTCTTTTCTGTAGTAGGGAGACCAAAACTGTACACAGTACAGCCCTGCCGCGCTGCCGCTTACCGCCGCGATTGAGGACACAACACAGTGACCACACAGTTCAATGCACGTGGTCACACTGGACGGTTCTGCCGCGCGGTCGACCACCATGTTTGACGTTGATTTGTTTATTCAATTAGTGTAATTGTCAGTCTTTCCTCGCCACATATTGCCCTTCTGAACTGTGTGTTTTGTTTGGAGATGTGAGGCCTTAGAGCTTGCAGCCATTCGGTAATGAATATCATAAGAACATCAGAACGTAGGAGTCTGCCAGAGGCTGGTAGGCCTGTACAAGGCAGCCCCTTTGAACCTAAGCTCCCGTGAATCTAACCCAACCTTATATCACTGTCTATGAATTTATCTAATATATTTATTAATGCAACAATTGTACTGGGACTCACCAAATGACTCCTCAGCCTGTTCCACTCATATACCATTCTTTTAGTAAACCATTTTTTGCCTAGTTCCTTCTTGAATCTGAATTTATCGAGTTTAAACCCATTACTACTTGTCCTACCCGGTTCTCTTACCAACATAGGAGGGGTAGGCGGTGGCCAAACAGGTTCGAATCCCCACGCTACCACCTCGGATTTTTCAGTCACCGCCGAGTGGCTTAAAACTACCCACGTGCTGTCCTGAAGACCACCCAGCATCCCGGACTCTAGAGGAAGCCGTCCAAGCGAATCAAGAACGAGCTCCGGGGGGCAGCATGAGCCAATACCTATATACACTCGCCTGCGTCAGAACGGGATGGGCCGACCATCAGGCCCCACCGCGAAGAAGACTTGGGCCGACCATCAGGCCCCACCGGGAAGAAGCCTACCGGTGCAATAGGACGCAACATAAAAAAAAAAAACATAACCTTTTTAGTAACCCCCTTATTACAGCCCTTTATCCATTTATAAACCTTGATCATGTCTCCACGCACCCTTCGCCTTTCTAGAGAATGCAAGTTTAAATGTGTGAGTCTTTACTCGTATGGAAAGTTTCGTAACCCTTGAATCATCTTAGTCATCCTTCTCTTTACCGATTCTAGCATTTTTATATCCATTCTATAGTAAGGTGACCAGAACTGAGCCGCATAATCAAGATGAGGTCTAACTAATGCTAAATATAGTTTGAGGAAGACTTCGGCGCTTGCTTACGCTCCTTGAGATAAAACCCTGTACCCCGTGTGCTCGATTTTTAGCTTGATTGCACTGTGCCCTTGAACTGAGATCAGAGCTCACAAACACCCCCTATTCTCATAAAACTTCTCAAACTTTTCAATATTTTACATATCAGCATGAAATGGGCGAGCCAAATTTCTCAGACATGTGGGCTCTTTAAGTAATCCTTCTGCCTCAGGGACACACACAACCTTGAGGTTTAGTCCCAGTCACACTTTCACGACAATGACTCCCGGCGCCCTTCCGACATCAGACCACGCGCTGACAGTTTTGGAATGTCGCGCTGCTAGACGTACGTAACGACCATCGTTAAGTACATCCCCTTGAGTGCCAACCATAGCCGATGTCGAAACGACGTTGTTGAGATGGACATCCGACGGCCGTAGCTTATTTGCAACGGGTGACGGATGTCAGGGAGGGCCTCGATTGTTTTTAAATTTCCAAAACTGTCTGCGTGCGGCCCGACGGTTGGATGCTTGGTCTGAGTCAGGAAAGCGCCGGGAGTCTTTGTAGTGAATGTGACAGGGGCCTTATGCTGCCGCGCGACGAAACATAAGAGCATAAGAACATTGGAAAACTGCAAGAGGCCGAGTGACCTATACAGGGCAGCTCCAGAATGTCCCCCACTACTCACGATGGGTGAGGTGTAGTTTCAGGGGTTACAGATAGAGGCTTGATCCTCATTTACCTTCGGTACGGGCGTACGCTCCAGTACCCTGTCTCCTTACTGCACCCACACCTCACTGCCACCTGTCATCCTCGTCCATGTAGCTGTCCAGTCTACTCTAAAAACAAGCTATCGTCCCTGCACTATGTAATTGCTGAATCTATTCAATTCCCCCACCACCCTATTACTAAACCAATGCTTGTCTGTATATCTCCTAAATCTATACCTTTCTAGTTTAAATCCATTACTGCGTGTTCTATCCTGCTGGCTAATTATCAGTACTTTACTTATATCGCCTTGTTGTAGCCCTTGACCTATTTGAATACTTCTATCAGATCTCCCCGCACTCTTCGGCTTTTTAGTGAATGTAAGTTTAGATGTTTCAGCCTATTTTGGTATGGGAGGTTCCTCAGCCCCTGAATCATCTTGGTCATCCTCCTATGAACTGATTCTAGCAAGTTGATGTCCATTCTGTAGTGTGGGCACCAAAACTGGACAGCATAATCTAAGTGTGGCCTAACTAACGCTAAATAGAGTCTGAGGATGACCTCTGCACTGCTATTGGTTACCGTCCTGTTAGTAAAGCCTAATACCTGTTAGCCCTATTCCTCGCACTAATACATTGCTTCCTTAGTTTTAGGTCAGAGTTCACTAACACTCCCACATCCCTTTCACACTCAGACCTGCCTATCGCTGTGGTGTCTAAACTATACCCGTGTAATGTGTTGCGTGTTCCTACACTAAGTACGCTACACTTGGTGATGTTAAAATTCATCTGCCATTTCTCTGACCAAGCTGACAGTTTGTTGAGATCCTCCTGCAGTGCTCTAGCATCCTCCCCTGTCCTAATAGCGCGTCCTATTTTGGTGTCAGCTGCAAATTTACCTATGTCACTAGTTATACCATTGTCTATGTCATTGATGTAGATAATGAATAGAAGCGGGCCTAAAACTGAACCTTGAGGAACCCCAGTGGTAACATTACCCCATTCGGATTTTTTACCGTTAATGGCAACCCTCTGTTTCCTGTCGCTAATCCACGCCTTAATCCAATCAGATACCTTCCTTCTTATTCCATGAGCCCTGACTTCATTTAACAATCTCTGGTGATGTACCTTATCGAAGGCCTTACTAAAATCAAGATAAACTACATCATTGCTCTCATCATTGCCAGCTGCCTCGTATACTCTATTGTAAATGGATAAAAGATTAGTGAGGCACAACTTTCCTTTAATAAACCAATGCTGTGAGTCGTGAATTAAATTATGTCTGACACTATGGTCCTTCCAAACTTCCAAAGCGTGACATGGTACTGCTTAGACAGCGCCGCCGCCCTTCTCCACCCAGCGGTTTTGCCGCACGGCGAAATCGCCCAGTGTGACACCAGCCTAACGGTCAGCCAAGGCAGGTGCGTGTGGATGGTACTTGGGCACGCCTTGAAATGGTAGCCACGAAGAAAGTTGTTAGTCTTAACTGTGCCCTGTGTTGGTTATTAGATAAGATTGTTACGTGGTTGTCGCTGTAATGTTTTGTCTGTCGCGTGGTCTCAGTTAACATATATTGCAAACTCCCGCCATTTCCTTTCATCATCATCATCGTCATCATCACCATCATCATCATCATCATCATCATCATCATCATCGTCATCATCACCATCATCATCATCATCATCATCATCATCATCATCATCTCATTTCTTAGGCGACACAACCTTGCCGAGTCCGAGTTTTGAAGGAGCTTGCTTTATGTGATGCTTGGACTTATTTATGTTCAGTTAATCATTTATTTATTCGTGTTTATTTATTTGTTTATTTGAAATTCAAAGCACAAAACTCTGCCTATTTACTTATCTGTTTATCACACACACACACACACACACACACACACACACACACACACACACACACACACACACACACACACACACACACACACACACACACACACACACACACACACACACACACACACATCACATCATCACACACAGGCGACACAACCGGTTGCCGAGTCCGAGTTTTGACAGAGCTTGCTTTATGTGATGCTTGGACTTATTTAGGTTCAGTTAATCATTTATTTATTCGTGTTTATTTATTTGTTTATTTGATCACCGTACACACACACACACACACACACACACACACACACACACACACACACACACACACACACACACCACACACACACACACACAAAAAAAAAACAGGTGTATGTAGTAGGAGAGAGAGAGAGAGAGAGAGAGAGAGAGAGAGAGAGAGAGAGAGAGAGAGAGAGAGAGAGAGAGAGAGAGAGAGAGAGAGAGAGAGAGAGAACGTTGAGTCAGTGAAGTCAAATTATCGTTTGTCGGGTTCATTTATTTTCTTGGGTCTCGTACAGTGGGTCACAGGCGAGGCTGTTTGCTTTGGTTAGCAGACGGTTCACCTCCACCACCACCACGACCACAACACCACCACCACCACCACCACCACCACCACCACCACCACCACCATCGCCACCACCACCACCACCAACAACAACAACAACAACACCAACACCACCCTCACCACCACCACCACCACCACCACCACCACCACCACCACCACCACCACCACCACCACCACCACCACCATCGCCACCACCACCACCACTATCGCCACCACCACCACCACCATTGCCACCACCACCACCACCACCACCACCACCACCACCACCACCACCAACAACACCCTCACCACCACCACCACCACCATCGCCACCACCATCGCCGCCACCACCACCACCACCATCGCCACCACCACCACCACCATCATCGCCGCCACCACCACCACCACCAGTACCTCGATCAACATCATCAACGCCAACAATAACAACAACAAAACCGTCCATCATTAGTCAGGCAGTCAGTAAGTCTGCCAGGTAGTTAGTCAGTTAGCTAGTCAGTCAGCCAACCAGTAGGTACAGTCATTCATCAATCAGTTAAAGCCAGTCAGCTTGTCAGGTAGTCAATCACTTAATCAGTCAGTTGGTCGATTAGTCATCCGGTTAGTCCTTCAGTTATCCAATCAGTCATTCAGTCAACCAATCAGTGTATCAGCTAGTCAATCAGGGAGTCAATGAGTGAGTGAGTGTATCGGGGAGTGAGTGAGTGAATCAGTCAGTCACTCAGTCAGTAAGTCCCCCCGCCGCACCGTGAGGACAAATAATCATTAAAACAGTGTACCATTGAAGTGCCCCGCCGCGATGACTGCCTAACCTAGCTGATCGTGAAGGATTGCTCTCCCGCGGCGACGAGAAAACACAGCAAGACCACGCGACGGAGACCCGGCAAGACGAAGGGGAAGACGAAGATTATGATGAGGAAAAAGAAAAAAGAAGAAAAAGAAGATGAAGAAGAAAAACAGATGATGATGTAAAACAGATGAAGGATAACATGAATCAGAAGAAAAAAAATAGAAATAGAAGAAGAAAAAGACAAAAGTTAATAAAAAGGAGAAAATGATGATAATAATAATGATGACGATTAGGAGGAGGAGAAGGAGGAACACGGCGGGCGGATGGATAGGTGGGGTGGAGGGATTTAAAGGTTGGGTTGAGTGGGTTGGGAGCATGTTGGAGTGGATATGGGTGGGGGTAGGTGGACAGGGGTGGGTGAGGTGCTGTGGGGGTGGATGCATGGGAAAGGGCATTTTGGGTGAGCAGGGGTGTGGAGACGGGCATTTTGATAGGTAGTGGTTGAACGGTGGTTAGGTGGGTGGGGTGGAGGTAAGCTGGGTGGGTAGGCCAGATGGGTGGATTGGGAAGGGGTGGGGTGGGGGCAATAATCATTTCGGGGTGGGCGGGGGGTGGGCGGGGTGGGGTGCTGTGGGGTGAGCCTGTGTGCGTTGTTCCTCTACCACAGCGTCTCTTTGTCCTGTGCGCAGGTTGGCGTCGTGACGCAGAGCACAGGCTGGTGTGTGGGGGACGGGGTGGCGCAGGGTAAGGAAAGGGCTGCTCCACACAAGGTCAACACACTCCTCCACCCATCTAGCCACCCATGTCCCTCCTCCCTACATCTATCCACCTCTCTCTCCCTTCTTCCATTTTTTTTTTTTTTTACGTGTTGTCCCCCATGCATTCATCCACGTCCACCTCCCTCAACCCTTCTTTCTTTTATATTTCGTGTCATCTCTTTGCCCTGCTCTATCCACACCGTCTGTCCCCCTCCTTCCATGCGTCCAGCTCTCCTTCCTTCCCCTCGCCCATACAAGTCGCTCCTGTCACCCACTCCCACACTGTCTCTCTCCCTCCCTCCGTCACGGCAGTCGGGGCGAAGCCATCTGGGGTGACGCGGCGGGCGGCGGTGAGGAGGGTGCCGGGCCTGACGTTCCCGCTCCTTTCCTCCCGCCTCTCCCGGTGCTCGTTCATTTTTGTCGTTTGTTATCATGTGTTGTGGTGATAGAGGGGCCGCCACGGGGACGCACCTCCCCCGCCCCGCCCCACCCCGCCCCGTGCCCCGTATTCCTGGCATGAGATAACTTAGCAAGTTTGTTCGTAACCGTCGTGCGGCGAACACTTGGCGAGACGACGAGCGAAAAATAGTGTATCTGTCAGTGTGTGTGTGTGTGTGTGTGTGTGTGTGGATTTTTTTTTTTTTTGGGGGGGGAGCAGAGCAGCATGTTAGGGCTACTACATATATTATTTTTCAGATTTTTCCTTAGTGATCTTTCTCATAATAATAAAAAGAGTATAACTTTCCAAACGCGACAGAGGGTGCATTTTTTTTACGTCTCCGCCTATTGCGTCCGGGGTGATGGGTGGTCTTCAGGACAGCATGTGGGTAGTTTTTTTAAGCCACTCGGCGGTGACTGAAAAAATCCGAGGTGGTAGCGTGGGGATTCGAACTCGTGTCGTCCATCACGTGTTGAATGTGGGCCCAGCACGCTACCACTTCAGCCACCGTCTACCTACTAGATAAACGTTTGCTCTCATTGGATAAACGTTTGCTGTGACTGGGTAAACGTTCCCGGTATTATCCAAATGTAACGTTCCGATTTATTTTGCCCATGAGCTGCTTCCCCGCCTTGCTTTAAAAAATGTTATCTTGTCCTTCCTCTGTCCCTTACCAGCGAATGTACGTGGTGAGGAGGACTGGAGGTGGAGGTGGATTCTTTCTAGATCTTCTTTAGGGAGGAGGTGGAGGTGAAGTGAGGGTTACCTCGTCCTCCTCCTCCTCCTCCTCCTCCTCCTCTTCACCCCCTCATCTTCTTGAACTAACGGTTACCTCCTCCTCCTCCTCCTCCTCCTCCTCCTCCTCTCCATCACCTCATCTTCTTGAACTGACGGCTACCTCGTTTACCTCCTCCTCCTCCTCCTATCCATCACCTCATCTTCTTGAACTGACGGTTACCTCGTTTACCTCCTCCTCCTCCTCCTCCTCTCCATCACCTCATCTTCTTGAACTGACGGTTACCTCGTTTACCTCCTCCTCCTCCTCCTCCTCCTCCATCCCCTCATCTCCTTGAACTGACGGTTACCTCGTTTACCTCCTCCTCCTCCTCCTCCTCCATACCCTCATCTCCTTGAACTGACGGTTACCTCGTTTACCTCCTCCTCCTCCTCCTCCTCTACATCACCTCATCTCCTTGAACTGACGGTTACCTCGTTTACCTCCTCCTCCTCCTCCTCCTCCTCTCCATCCCCTCATCTCCTTGAACTGACGGTTACCTCGTTTACCTCCTCCTCCTCCTCCTCCTCCTCCTCCTCTCCATCACCTCATCTCCTTGAACTGACGGTTACCTCGTTTACCTCCTCCTCCTCCTCCTCCTCCTCCTCTCCATCACCTCATCTTCTTGAACTGACGGTTACCTCCTCCTCCTCCTCCTCCTCCTCTCCATCCCCTCATCTCCTTGAACTGACGGTTACCTCGTTTACCTCCTCCTCCTCCTCCTCCTCTCCATCCCCTCATCTCCTTGAACTGACGGTTACCTCGTTTACCTCCTCCTCCTCCTCCTCCTCCTCCTCTCCATCACCTCATCTCCTTGAACTGACGGTTACCTCGTTTACCTCCTCCTCCTCCTCCTCTCCTTCACCTCATCTCTTTGAACTGACGGTTACCTCGTTTACCTCCTCCTCCTCCTCTTCCTCCTCTTTATTTTCCTCCTCCGCTTTGTTTTTGTTTTTTCCGTAATGGAGGAGGAGGAAGCTGATAGTATATAATTTTCTTTCTAATTTTATCTCCATTTTTATCACATTATTTAATCAAGTTTATATTATTGAGTGTGTACGAGAGAGAGAGAGAGAGAGAGAGAGAGAGAGAGAGAGAGAGAGAGAGAGAGAGAGAGAGAGAGAGAGAGAGAGAGAGAGAGAGAGAGAGAGAGAGAGAGAGAGAGAGAGAGAGAGAGAGAGAGAGAGAGAGAGAGAGAGAGAGAGAGAGAGAGAGAGAGAGAGAGAGTATTTGCTCTGTCTAATCTTTACTCTAGTTTTTTAGTCTTTTTCTAAACACATGTTTGGTATAAGATTGTGCTACATGGTGTGGGAGAGCGTTCCATAGCCTGGGCCCTTGGACTGGGAGCGAACGTGTCCCGCAGTGTGTGTTGGTGTGGGTAACATGTAGGTTGTCCTGCTGTCTTGTTGTGTACCTACTCTGTGTCGCCCCAGCTGTGGAGGGCAGCTGCAGGATCCACTCTGGATATATCGCACATTTTGTTTTATACACGGTTGCAGCAACACCAAAAATGGTCTTCTTGTCCATTTTGAGCCAGTTCAGTTGTGTAATAAAAGAGGTGGCGTGGTCACACCTCCTCGCTCCCCCAATTCATATCTTTGCCGCAAAGTTCTGTAGTTATTTGTAGTGCCGTACACTGGTAGACAATAATGAATGATACTTAGAGGAAGGGAATTCCTTTTTTATGTATTATATTATCAAATTTAGCTTTAATTCTGTTTGTAAATGATAGAGTTGCAATGTCTTTCTTGTGGATTTCGTTTATATGTATGTTAAACGTCAAGTGGGAGTCCATATAAACGCCAAGATTCTTGATATGTTTGCTAGGAGTGATGGGAGTGTTGCCAAAGATGAGAGTGGTGTTTTGGGGAATTTGTTCAATGCTTGACCACGTCCACACTGTGTTTTATTAGTATTCAGCAATAGACCGTTTTTATTATAGTACTCCCTGGCCAGTGTGAAGGTCTCTTGTGCTGCCATGATGGGGTCAGGCAGCGTATTATTTGTGTCAGTGTTCTCGGGCTGCGTGTCGTCTGCGTACTGTACCATCGCGCGTCTATGCATCGTTTCAGCGAGGTCTTTGACAAAAATGATGAAAAGAGTTGCCTCTAATATTGATCCCTGAGGAACTCCGTATTGTATTGGTGCAGTCGTAGACGTGGTACTATTGGCTTTCACTTTTTTACCTTAAGCAATTTATATTAATATATCGTGTTTTATGCTATTGAAGGCTTTTGATAGGTCGCACAACGTTATAAGCAATAGTTTCTTCTCATCCATATTTCTGCATCTTATTTGTAACCGTGGTAAGGGCGGTCTGTTGAAAGTTTAGGTCTGAAGCCGTGTTGAGTGTTAGAGAGAAGCTTCTTGGACTCTAGGAAGGTGGTCATCTGTTGGACTACAGTTTTCTCTGATATCTCTGAGAGAATGGGTAACAGTGATATTGACCGATAATTGTTTACGTTCCCCCATTCTCTGTTTTTATAGATAGGTATGACGGTCGCGTGTTTCCACATGGTAGGGAATTTTCCAGTAACAATCGATGTGTTGATGATTGTAGTAATGTATGTGATCGTAACGGGTAGGGAATCTTGGATGTACCGAAGTGTAATCCCATCTGAACCGCTGAGTTAGTGTTCTTTAGGTTTTTAATAGTTAATATGACTGTGTTCATGTCTGCTGGGCCGGCCCTGAAAAGATGAGTGTGGTTTACATCTTGTTGGGGTATAATACGGTTTTGATTTGTAATATTGAGATTGTTTTGCATTGTTAGGAAGGCGCATTCCCCCACGTTAACAAACAGAACAGTGGATTTATCCGGCATTTCACGTTCGTTTTGAAGTTATTGTTATTAGTTTTTTTTTTTGCTGGGTTGATGTCTTGTATTATTTTCCATGTGGCCGCTGAATTGCCTCTACCGTCGTATATTTTTCTCGGCAATATGATTGTTCAGCATAACGCAGCAGTGACTTTACTCTATTGCGTCGGTGTTTATATTGCTCTAGTAACTCAGCATTATTACGATTTTGTCTCAGGCGCGCTTGAAGGGTGTTTCGTGTTGACATAGCTGAGCGAATTTCGTCGTTTATCCAGGAGTCAAAAGGCTCATTTATTTCTTTGGTGACAAAAGGAGCGCATTGTTCCAGGCAGTTTGAGAGTACAGACGTGAGGGAGTGTACCTGGATGTCTACGTTGTCTGTAGAGGAAATTTCCTTTAGGGCGGAAGCAGCGCCTATTAAGCCATCACAGGACAGGTCTTTGCTGTGAGCCCCGAGATGACGAAAAGTTCTCATTCCCGGCCTGCGTTTAGGTTTGGTGATTTTAACCGTTGCTGTTATAAGGTCACGGTCTGCTATAGTGTTTGGTATTATGTCTTTGTGTATTATTGCGTCATGTTTGTTAGTAACAATGATGTCTAGAAGTGTGGCTGACTGAGGGGTGACACGGGTGTCAATAATCTGGTGTAATTTATTTATACATATTATGGTACCTAGTTTGTTGCTGGTAGGTATATAGTAAAGCATCATTTAAGGCACCGAGAAATTAAAAATTTTGCTCTTCAGGCACATAATCTCAAGGTCTCGTGTTTATATTCAAAGGTTTGTTGAGACGCTGAGGGTAATTTTCTACAATGTACACTGATCCAGATGTCTTCAGTACCATTAGGCCTAGCAAGGTCACACGTAATCAGAGAGAGAGAGAGAGAGAGAGAGAGAGAGAGAGAGAGAGAGAGAGAGAGAGAGAGAGAGAGAGAGAGAGAGAGGTGTAGAGAAGTTAGTGAAATAGGGAACTGATTGTCCGTAGAGTAACATCTGTGGCAAAATAAAACCTGATCACCCAATGGAAATGAAAGATATGTAAAGAAAGGTTAATTTAGTAAAAAGACAGACAGGTAGAAAGCTATATTAGTGATAACTGGAACCGACTATTCGTAGAGTAAATAAAATCGGCAAAATACAACCTGCGCAGAAGATATATAAGATAGATATAGGAAAAAAGATTAGATTAATGGAAAATGGAACCGATTATTAGAAGAAAATAATATAAAAGAAAGATACAGAAAATAAGGTAAGATTAGTGAGAAGTCAAACCGAATATCCTAAGTAACATAAATGGCAAAATACAAACTGTGAATTTAGATGTAAAAAAAAAAAAGTAGAGGTAGAAGCGATAGAAAAGAGATAGAAAAAGCTAAGTTTCTGAAAAGTAGAACCCGTAGAGTAAGCAGAATCGTCAAAATACAACCTGCGCATCAAAAGGAAAAGAAATGATGAAAAGGTTAGATTAGTGAAACGTGGAACCGAGAATCCGTAGAGTAACACAATAAGCAATATGCATCCTGCTCAGAAGATACAGAGGGAAGCTTTGTAAGAAAGGTTAAAGTAGTGAAAAAACAGAACCGATTTAACTTAGAGTGACACAAATGGCAAAATAAAACCTGATCATCTAAAGGAAAAGAAAGATGTATATAAAAAAGTTAAGTTAGTGAAAAGAAAGATAGGTAGAAAGATATATTAGTGAAAAGTGAAACCGATTATCCGTAAAGTAACAGAATCGGCAAAATATAAACTGCGCAGAAGATATAAGATATCCATATAGAAATAAAAGGAAAAAGTAGTGAACAGTGAAATCAATTATACAAAGAATAACACAATTGGTAAACTAAAAGTAAACTAAAACGTGGGAACCAAAGGGAAAAGAATGACATAGAGAAGAAAGGTTAGATTAGTGAAAGATAGAACCGGTTATTACGTAGTTGAAAGAGAAAGGGACGAGTTCGTTACGCACAGAGATGGTAACGAAATAGCAACAAAACGACAACAAAAAACTGCGCATCTGAAGAAAAAAAGTGATAGTGGGATAGAAGAAAACAAGGTAAATATGAGTAAAAAAATCGAAGAGGCTTTTAGTAGAGCGAAAAAAATGGAAATATTTAGGAATAAAAAAACTGCGCATCTGAAAAAAAAGTGATAGTGGGATTGAAGAAAAAAGGTAAATATGAGTAAAAAATCGAAGAGGCTTTTAGTAGAGTGAAAAAAAAGAAATAATTATCCGTTGATCGAGTAACAAAATAGGAAGAAAACAACAACAAAAAACTGCGCATCTGGAAGGGAAAAAGAGATAGAGGGATAGAAGATAAGTTAGTAAAAAATCGAAGAGGCTTTTAGTGAAATGAAAATATTGAAATGATAACCTTTTGATCGAGTAACAAAATAGGAACAAAACAACAACAAAAATTACGCATCTGAAGAGAAAAAGAGATAGAGGGATAGAAAAAAAAGATAAAGTAGAAAAAAATAGAAGAGGCTTTTAGTAAAATGAAAAAAAATGGAAATAATTATCCGTCGGTCGAGCAACAAAATAGGAACAAAATAAAAACTGCGCATCTGAAGGAAAAAAAGTGATAGTGGGCTAGAAGAAAAAAGGTAAATATGAATAAAAGATCGAAGAGGCTTTTAGTAGAATGAAAAAAAGGAAATAATTAGGAATAAAACAACACCTACGAATCTGAAGAAAAAAGTGAGAGAGGGATAGAAGAAAGAAAGGTATATATGAGTAAAAAAAACAAAAGGCGTTTTAGTTGAATGAAAAAAAATGGATGTAATTAGCCGTGGATCGAATAACAAAATTAACAAAACAACAAAAAATACGAAACTGGAAGGGAAAAGAGATAGAGGGATATATAAAAAAAGATAAATTAGTAAAAACTAGAAGAGGCTTTTAGTAGAATGAAACAATGGATATAATTATCCGTTGATCAAGAAAAAAAAAACTACGCATTTGAAGGGAAAAACAGATTGAGAAATAGAAAAAAAGGAAATTAGAGTGAAAAGTAGAAAAGCTTAACAGTATAATGAAAAAAATGGAACTCGCAAAAAACACCGAAAACTGAAATGAAAAAATCGATGGAGTAATAAAATAAAAAAAGATAAATTAGAGAGAAATATAGAACAGTTTATCAGCAGAAAGAGGAAGCAAAAAAATGAAAAAAAGATAGAGATAGGAAAAATGGTGAAAATAATAAAAGACAAAACC
>NC_066512.1:4719051-4721551 GCF_024679095.1 Eriocheir sinensis
TGAAATGAAAAAATGGAAAAGATACATATAAGAAAGACTAATTGACTGACTCACTCGTTTTATTTTTTCGTTTTGTTTTATCTTAAAAATATTAATAAAAGAAAACAAGGAAAGGAAAAAGGAAAAGAAAATCGAAAAGAAAAAAGGAAAAGAAAAAAAAGAAAACAAGAAGATAAAAGGAAAAGAAAAATCGGAACAGAAAACAATGAGAAGAAAAAACAATGAACAGAAAACAAACGGAAAAGATGAGAAAAAAGGAAGGATGAAAAACGAAATGAAAAAACACGGAAGAGAAGAAACCGGGAAAAGAAAAAAAAGAAAAAAAACGAAAAAGATAAATGAAATGAAAAAAAAGAAGAGAATTAATAACGAACGCGCACAGGTTGAGGTTTTTGTGGCGTCTCTTTTTTTTTTTTTATTGTGTTTTTTTTTTTTTACTGTTGAACGATAAACTATAGGCTGCTGGATACACGAGTTTGTTTGTTTTTCTGTTTGGTTTGTTAAGAGAAGAAATAGTAGTTGTTATTATTTACTTATGAACGAAAAACTTACTTTACTTTTCGACGGTAAATTATAGGCTTAGAACACACGAGTTTGTCTTTTTGTTTTCTTTTGTTTTACTTGTGGACGATAAACTATATAGGCTTCTGAACACACGAGTTTGTCTTTTTGTTTTCTTTTGTTTTACTTGTGAACGATAAACTATATAGGCTTCTGAACACACGAGTTTGTCTTTTTGTTTTCTTTTGTTTTACTTGTGAACGATAAACTATATAGGCTTCTGAGCACACGAGTTTGTTTTTTTGTTTTCTTTTGTTTTACTTGTGAACGATAAACTATATAGGCTTCTGAGCACACGAGTTTGTTTTTTTGTTTTTTGTTTTACTTGTGGAGGATAAACTATATAGGCTTCTGAGCACACGAGTTTGTTTTTTTGTTTTTGTTTTACTTGCGGAGGATAAACTATATAGGCTTCTGAACACACGACTTTGTTTTTTTGTTTTTGTTTTACTTGCGGAGGATAAACTATATAGGCTTCTGAACACACGAGTTTTTTTTTCTGTTTGGTTTATAAAGAAAATAAATACTAGCTTTTTTTTTTACTTATGAATGGGAAAGAATATTCATCCGGTGGTGAGTGTCGTTAGTTTTGTTATTGTTGTTGTTATTCATTTTCTTTAAATATGCACGAGTTTGTATTGTTTTCTGTTTGCTTTATAGAGAGAAGAAATATTCACATTTTACTTACAAACAAGAAATTTTGCTCCTCCTGTGATGGATATTGTTTGTTTATGTTGTTATTCGTTGTTACATATACTAGAGTTTGTTTAGTTTTTCTGTTTGGTTGATGGAAACGTATTACAAGTCAAACCCGAGAAGTTTCGGGTCCCTGCAGAGTTCGGGATGAATAATTCTGTAGGGACCCAAAACTTATCGGATTGGACTTGTAATACGTCCCCTAAACCGACCTTTGTAGTGACCCAAAACTTCTCGGATTGGACTTGTAATACGTCCCCTAAACCGACCTTTGTAGTGACCCAAAACTTCGGATTGACTTATACGTCCCCTAAACCGACCTTTGTAGTGACCCAAAACTTCTCGGATTGGACTTGTAATACGTCCCCTAAACCGACCTTTGTAGTGACCCGAAACTTCTCGGATTGGACTTGTAATGCGGCCCCTAAACCGACCTTTGTAGTGACCCAAAACTTCTCGGATTGGAGTTGTAATGCGGCCCCTAAACCGACCTTTGTAGTGACCCAAAACTTCGGATTGACTTGTAATGCGGCCCTAAACCGACCTTTGTAGTGACCCAAAACTTCTCGGATTGGACTTGTAATACGGCCCCAAACTGACCTTTGTAGTGACCTGAAACTTCTCGGATTGGACTTGTAATGCGTCCCTAAACCGACCTTTGTAGTGACCCAAAACTTCTCGGATTGGAGTTGTAATGCGGCCCCTACACCGACCTTTGTAGTGACCCAAAACTTCTCGGATTGGAATTGTAATGCGGCCCCTAAACCGACCTTTGTAGTGAACCGAAACTGGATTGACTGTAATGCGGCCCTAAACCGACCTTTGTAGTGACCAAACTTCGGATTGGACTTGTAATGCGGCCCTAAACCGACCTTGTAGTGACCCAAAACTTCTCGGATTGATTTGTAATGCGGCTCTAAACCGACCTTTGTAGTGACCCAAACTCCTCGGATTGACTTGTAATGCGGCCCCTAAACCGACCTTTGTAGTGACCCGAAACTCCTCGATTGGACTTGTAATACGTCCTAAACCGACCTTTGTAGTGACCCAAAACTTCTCGGATTGGAATTGTAATACGGCCCCTAAACCGACCTTGTAGTAGACCCAAAACTTCTCGGATTGGACTTGTAATGCGGCCCCTAAACCGACCTTTGTAGTGACCATCAAACTTTCGGATTGGACTAATGCGGCCCCTAAACCGGACTCTTTAGAAAATCTAAACTTCTCGATTGACTTCCCACAG
>NC_066512.1:4726551-4734051 GCF_024679095.1 Eriocheir sinensis
AATCTCCCTTCCAAGTGCTTTCTCTTCCTCCCTTCTATTAAAACAAAACAAGTAAAACAAGAGGGAGTCTCAAATCACGTGGGTGACATTTTATATGATGGGAACAGTTGTTTGGTGCGGCGCACTTCTTGAAACATCATATACTGCTCCATTTTTTTTTTTTTCCTTCTTCTTCTTTGTTCTGTAATCTGTCCTTTCCTGCACACACCACAACACACACGCACACACACCTAGCAGACGACTCTCGCCCTTATTGTCACCTAATACTATCAAAGCAGTCGCTTCTTCTAATTCTCCTAAGACAGTTTTAGCTCCGGTTGAAACATGTCACGTGCACCTTTATACAGGGGTGTTGACGCCACCCACTTCTGTAAACTCAGGGGCTCCCACCCTCAAAAAGCAGTAATGTACCCCCAGTGGTACATTTGCACTTTCAGGGAAACATTAATGTCCGAGAGAATAACCACTACTGTACAATGGCATGGTGTTGTAATCTGCATTCATATTGCACAATGTCGTGTTTTCTTCAATTTCCACTCCATTTTAGTAAATGTAAACTGTTATTTAACTACATTATATCATCAGTCTTCACATACAGATTTATTATAAAATAATATCAAAAACATTACACTTTCCTCATTTTAGTAAGCAAAACTGTTATTTAACCACATTATACTTCATCAGTCTTCACAGATCCAGTTTCATAAAATAATATCAAAACATTACAATCTCTATCAATCGTTCTTTTTCCTAAACTTTTAGGGGCATTTTTGGGAAACTCCAAAATGCCCAAGGGGTACAGAGGAATGTGTTAGAACCCCACACTAACATAAACTCTCCGGACATGTGGCGTCCTGGCACACATGTTTGAGGAGCCTTTCCTAGGAGTTTAGGGCATTTCCAGGGTAGTTTACAGCGAGCCTTTCGAGTAGTTTGACCTTTCTTTTCTGTAAAGCCATGAACCTAAAAAACACTTCATTAGAACTCCTCTGATCTTCTTTTTTTGGCCTCTGGAAATAGTATGATAAGGGTGGAGGCGTCTGACGGTACTGACTTTAGAGGAATGCAATGACGCCACATCCAGAGTATCCTCACCTAGACAAAAAGGATGTGGCAGGTGGGAATACGGAAATAAAAACAAAGCATGTAAAGTTGACTCCCTGTTGGACTTCGGCCCGTACCCCTAAAATGTATCTCTGGCCTCAGTGCGCCTGTTTGAAACGCTTCTCGTAGAAGTAGTCCGGGGTTTTCATGGACTGCTTGGTGATCCTGGTGATAGTTTTCTCTGATGTCTGCCTCCAAGGGAATACCCACTCAGGCAAATCCCTGTCATTGTTTTTCTGTGGCTACTTGGGAAAAACAGTCGCTATGGGGTCCCATACATGTAGTGAATCAGAACTTAGAGTTGCCGCATGCTTGTCTTATTCCTTGTCGCCAATAGCTGGCTTTCTTCCTTCTCTCCTCTCCTCCTCCCTAACCTCCCTCCCAGTGGTGATTTTGGTGGTGGGTATATGGGTGATGTGTGACAGTGGTGGTGGTGGTAGGATGGTAGGTAGTAGCTTGGTGGTATTTGCAGGATGTGCAGGTGGTGGTGGTGGTGGATTTGCAGGGTGGGTGATGGTGGTGGTGGTGGTGGTGGTAGATTTGCAGTGGTGGTGACGGTAGGTGGTGACGGTAAGGTGGTGGTGGATGGTGGTGGTGATTGGGTGTGTGACGGTGTGTGGTGGTGGTGGTAATCGCATCGTCAGAAGCAGCGTTAAAGGTTATCGTGTTTACAAAACGGCACCGATTGGCGATCCTTCCTGCCTTCTTTGTGTGTGTTCGTCACCGCATCTCAAACGTGTTTGATTCTCTATGGACTGACTGACTTCGTTGCCCTGCCCAGTGTCTGCCGAGAGGGTCCTTCTCAGTATCCTCGCCCGGCCTGTCCCTCTCCCTGAGTAGCCTCTAGATTACATCCTCAGAATTGGACCTGATCGATACATGTTTCTGCTTCCATGTTCACATGAGGGTCCTTCAGTATCCTCGCCCGCCCAAACCCTCTCCCTGATAGCTCTAGATCATATCCTTTTACTGGTACCAATCTGATCAGCGTCGTTTCTGCTTCCAAGTTTCAGAGGGTCCTTCAGTATCCTTTGCCCGCCCAGTCCCTTCCCGATAGCTTCGGACGCATCTCGGAAATGACCGACTTACAGCCACCAGTGTTCACGAGGGTCCTTCTAGTGTCCCCTGCCCGCCCTGTCCCTCCTCTCCTTCGATAGCCTCGTATCATATCCTTTCTCCAGTTCGTCATGCCATACTAAACCCTGCTCGATCCTTCTCCATGCAACATTAAATCAGCGGTTGATAGAAAGAGAGAACTATTTAGCTGCCAGGCCGCCGAAAGTTAGGCCACCACCACCACCGCACCACACCACACCATACATGGCTTATTTATTGTAATATTATCAAGATATGTTGTTGTTATTAATATGATATTACATATCAAGATTATTATCCTGAGATTATTATTACGAGAGAGAGAGAGAGATTTTAGAGAGAGAATGTTATTGTTGATAGTTGTTGTTGTTATATATGTTTAATTAACAGTAATTTTTAGTCTAAATGTTGTATGTTGTTAAGGTTGTTGTTGTATGTTAGTTATTTTCTAGTTGTCATGCTCATAATTTCCTTCCCTCATTGTTACATTTTCGTCACATCCGGTAATACTTTTTTGTGTTTTCTTATTTTTTCTTGTTATTTTGTCTTTTGTTTGTTGTTTTGCTATTTTTAACATTTTTTTTTTTGTTTTGTTCTGTTTAGTTTTGTTTTTTGTTTTATTTGTGTTGTTTCTTGTTATTTTGTTATTTTGTTATTTTGTTCTGTTTTGTTGTTTCTTTTATCCGCCATGTCACGTCCCAAAGCACTTCTTCTCGAAGGGTTCCCTTTTGTATCGTAAGTATTACGGAAAGGGATGTTTTCGTCATATTCTCCCACCACGCCACCTTCCAACTTTTATTTATCGATACCACGTCCAACAACGCGCTTTTTCTCTGCCATCTTGCGGATTGAGTGGCTTTTTATGTGTTCACTGCACGCACGGTCATCACCAAACACTCTTACTATTCCTACTTGAAACAAATTCTTAACTCTGATGGTATTTTTACCCCAGCGTGGACAACAATTCATCTGCTTCATTACCAGTCATTCTGCGGACACTTCTCTGTGCTGTCTTGCCGTCCCCTATTCCTCCATTGTTTTGTCTCCACATCGCATTCTGTTCATTGAGTTTTTGATGCTGTTATTTTTGGTCTGTTCTTGATTCTTTCCTTGTCTCCTCTCACGCGTCACACCGCGCACCCTGTCTGTTACTTTCTTCCACGCTGCTCTTCCACATGCAATCCCGTACCATTACTACCTCGCTCTAATCCACAACTACTATCGTGCTACCATCAAGGCATCATATTTCTCACTACTTCTGTCACTACCACTACTACTACCACTACCACTTTCTGCCACCACTACTGCTACTACTACTGCTTACCACTACTACTATCATTTACTAATACCATCATTTATTGCTTACCAGTTTTTATTAGCCACTGATTACTACTACTACTACTACTACTATTTACTAGCTACTGCTACTTACTACTACTATTTTACAAATCCACGCTGCCTCTTGGTCTCGCGCAGATTCTAGACGTTCACGGAAGGAGAGGATAGAGACGAGAAACGCAACAGATGAGGAATGATAATGACAAACATACTGTTGTAAACGATCGTTAAAGAGAGAGAGAAACCAAATGATAAGGAGACTTCTTCTCTCTCTCTCTCTCTCTCTCTCTCTCTCTCTCTCTCTCTCTCTCTCTCTCTCTCTCTCTCTATTGCTAAAAATAATATCAAAACAGCCTAAGTCCTCAGTCTTAGTACAGCAAACTGTTATTTAACAAAATTATATCATCATACCTTCATCATTACTATTTCCTCATTATAAAATAATATCAAAACATTACAATTTCAAACTGTTATTTAACAAAACTATTTATTATATTATCAGTCTTCACATACAGATTTCATTATAAAATAATATCAAAAACATTACAATTTCCTCATTTTAGTAACAAAACTGTTATTTAACTGACATTATATCATCGAATCTTCACATACAGATTTACATTATAAAATAATATCAAAAAGAAGTCTTACAATTTCCTCATTTTAGTAAACCAAAACTGTTGGCTAAAAACATTATATCATCGAGTCTTCATAAATTTCATTATAAAATAATATCAAAACATTACCATTTCATCGTTTTCCTAAACTTTTGAAACTTTTAAGGGGAATTTGGGAACCTATAAAAATGCTCTATGGTAAGGGGTACAGAGGAACAAAAAGGTGTGGTTGGAACCCTGCTGTAAACTCTCCGGACATTGTGGCGTCCTTTTATGTTTGGTTTGAGCCTTTCCTGGGGAGTTTAGGGCATTTTCCAAGGGGGTAGTTTACGTTTTCAGTAGTTGACCTTCTTCTGTGCCGCCAGGAGGAACCTAAAAACACTCATTAGAACTCCTCTGATCTTCTTTTTTTTGGCCTCTGGAAATAGTTGATGATAAGGGTGGGGCGTCTGACAGTACCGACTTTAAAGATGCCGACGCCCGCATCCGTATGTCCTCACTAGACAAAAAGGATGTGGCGGGAATACGGAAATAAAAAAACAGCATGTAAGTGACTCCCTGCTGGACTTCGGCCCCTTACCCTGGGAATGTATCCTGGCCTCAGTGCGCCTGTTTGAAACGCCTCTCGTAGAAGTAGTCGGGGTTTTCATGGACTGCTTGGTGATCCTGGTGATAGTTTCTCCTGATGTCTGCACCTCCGGCGGGAACACCACTCAGGCAAACCCTGTCATTGTTTTCTGTGGCCTTGGAAAACAGTCGCCAAGGGGGTCCGATACGTTTATGAATATGAACTTTAGAGTTACCACAGCTTGTCTTATTCCTTGTCGCCAATATTGGCCTCTTCCTTCTCCTTCCTCTCCTAACCTCCCTCCCCTGGTGGTGACGGTGAGTAGTGAGTAATTGAAGTGAGTGGTGGTGATGCCCGTGGTGACGGTGCTGACGGTGGTGGTGGTGACGGTGGTGGTGGTGGTGGTGGTGGTGGTGATGACAGTGGTGACGGTGCTGACGGTGGTGGTGGTGACGGTGGTGGTGGTGGTGGTGGTGGTGGTGATGACAGTGGTGACGGTGCTGACGGTGGTGGTGGTGACGGTGGTGGTGGTGGTGGTGGTGACGGTGGTGGTGGTGGTGGTGGTAACGGTGGTGGTGGTGGTGGTTGTGACGGTGGTGGTGGTGCTGGTGGTGATGACAGTGGTGACGGTGCTGACGGTGGTGGTGGTGACGGTGGTGTTGGTGGTGGTGGTGACGGTGGTGGTGGTGGTGGTGGTGGTGATGACAGTGGTGACGGTGCTGACGGTGGTGGTGGTGACGGTGGTGTTGGTGGTGGTGGTGACGGTGGTGGTGGTGGTGGTGGTGGTGGTTGTGGTGGTGGTTCTTATCGTCAAAAGACAGTCTCCCCAAGCAGCGTTAAAGGTCATCGTGTTTACAAAAACGGCACCGGATGATCCTTCCTGCCTCTCTTTGTGTGTCTGTCACCGTGCATCTCAAACAAGTTTTCTCGATTCTCTATGGACTGACCGACTTGTTATTGTTTTCTGCCTCCATGTTCGAGGGTCCTTCAGTATCTCCTCCGCCTGTCCCTCTCCCCGATAGCCTCTAGATTATATCCTTTTTGTACTGATCGACTTGTTATTGTTTCTTGCCTCCATGTTCACGAGGTCCTTCAGTATCCTCGCCCGCCTATCCCTCTCCTCGATAGCCTCTAGATCCCCATATCCTTTTTCTCTGTCTGTGTCTGTCACCATACCAAACCCTGCTCGATCCTTGTCCATTAAAGGAACATTAAATCAGAAGGCTGGATAGAAAGGTGACGGAGGTGGAATCTGGATCTAGAGTTCGCTGCCAGGCGCCGAGAGTTAGGCCACCACCACCACCACCACCACCATGCTATTATTTTTATTATTACTATTATTATTATTATTATTACTATTATTATTATTATTATTATTATTATTATTATTATTATTATTATTATTATTATTATTATTATTATTATTATTATTATTATTATTATTATTATTATTATTATTATTATTACATTGTAATCGTTATTTTCATTATTATCGTTGTTGTTGTTGTGTTCTTGTTGTTGTTGTTGTTATTTGTTGTTGTTGTTGTTGTTTTATCAGCAATTGTGAATTTTGGAGAGTTAATTCGGGCGTTCCTTGCCTGGAGAGAGAGAGAGAAGAGAGAAAATGTTGTTGTTGTTGTTTGTGTTGTTGTTATTTGTTGTTGTTTATTTATTTATTTATTGTTGTTGTTGTTGTTGTTGTTGTTGTTGTTTGTTTTTTATTTATTTATTTATTTATTTGTTATTTATTTATTGTAATTTGGTTGAGGCTAATGGTGCTGGTGGTGATGACAGTGGTGACGGTGCTGACGGTGGTGGTGGTGACGGTGGTGTTGGTGGTGGTGGTGACGGTGGTGGTGGTGGTGGTGGTAACGGTGGTGGTGGTGGTGGTTCTTATCGTCAGAAGACAGGCTCCCCAAGCAGCGTTAAAGGTCATCGTGTTTACAAAACAGCGCGGATGATCCTTCCTGCACTCTCTTTGACCAGCTGTCTACATCTCAAACATGCTCGATTCTCTATGGACTGACCGACTTGTTATTGTTTCTTGCCTCCATCTGTTCACGAGGTCTTCAGTATCCTCCTTGCCTGTCCCTCTCCCCGATAGCCTCTAGATCATATCCTTTTTTGTGCCAGACCGACTTGTTATTGTTTTATTGCCTCCATGTTCACGAGGGTCCTTCAGTATCCTCCGCCCGCGTCCACCTCTCCCCGATAACCTCTACGATCCTCCTCCTTTTTGTACTGACCGACTTCATTATTGTTTCTGCCTCCCATGTTCGAGGTCCTTAATGCCGCCCGCCTGACCCTCTCCCCGATAGCCTCTAAGATCATATCCTTTTTGTACTGACCGACTTGTTATGTTTCTGCCTCCCACCATGTTCACGAGGGTCCTTCCAGTATCCTCATACGCCTATCCTCTCCCCGATAGCCTCTAGATCATATCCTTTTCTCCGTCTGTAATCTGTCCCCATACCAAACCCTGCTCGATCCTTCTCCATTAAAGAGACATTAAATCAGAAACTGGATAGAAAGGTGACGGAGGAAGGGAATCTGTGATCTAGGAGTTCGCTGCTCAGGCATAGGGCCGAGTTGAGTACCTACCACCACCACCACCATGCACTATTATTTTTATTATTACTATTATTATTATTATTATTATTATTATTATTATTATTATTATTATTATTATTATTATTAGCTATTATTATTATTATTATTATTATTATTATTATTATTATTATTATTATTATTATTATTATTATTATTATTATTATTATT
>NC_066512.1:4736551-4766551 GCF_024679095.1 Eriocheir sinensis
TATATATATATATTAGTTTTTAGTTATTTTTCATTTTTGTCTTGTTAATTTTTCTCATTTTACTACTTTTTTTATTTCAGTTTTGTTTTGTTATTTTTGCCTGTTTTTTTATTCCTTTACTTTGTTATTTTGTTTTTGTTTTGTTTTGTTATTTTTTGCCTGTTTTTTATTCCATTACTTTGTTATTTTGTTTTTGTTTTGTTTTGTTATTTTTGTCTTGTTTTTTATTCTCTTACTTTATTTTATTTTTGTTTTGTTTTTTCTTTTTGTTCTTTTTCTTTTTTTATTCTATTATTTTGTTGTTGTTTGTTTTTTGTTTTGTTATTTTTTGTTTTGTTTCGTTGTTTTGTTGTTTTGTTATTTTTTGTGTCCGTAATCTCGCGTCCACCACACTTCTCCGCCATCTTGTTTTGCGGGCACTGATATTCTTGTTGTTTTCTTTTCTCCCAAGAAAATCAGAGGGAAGAAAACCCAGCACGCGAGAGGCGGCAGAGAGAGGTCAACCAAGGCCTACAAACTGGGGGCCCGCGTTCCCGAGACGACCATGAGAGATCTCCTTATTTGTCAGTGTGGAAGTGAGCGACTACACGCTAGATTTATCATACGTCCTGTTTATCAGTACTGTACACACACACTCACACACACACACACACACACACACATTCTCCATTTTCTGCGTCTTACAATTCTCCTTATTTGTCTTCGTGGAAGTGAGGGCCACATGCTCTCTTAATCTTGCATCCTGTTGTTGCTGTTCTGTATCTAATCACACTAGCGCTATCTCCCTTTCTGCGTCTCAAAATTCTCCTTATTTGGCTTTGTGTAGTCAGCGATCACGTCCTTTATTTATCATACACTCTTTATCGCACACTTGCCGAAGCACGGGTTTTCCACGCTCTCCGACACAAACAAGCAGTCACCAGCATCCTCAAGGCGGGCACGGCATTCGTTCAGGACTCTCCTCGAAGCATAAGAAAGCTGAGAGAAATGAACACGTGGCATGGAGGGCAGGAAAGACGAGAGAGATAGAGAGAGAGAGAGATAATAAAATATGACATAAAAGACGAAATAAAAAAAATCACTAAGACATCAAGAAAGAATAAAGGAAGCAAAGAAAGAAAAGAAGAGAGGGAGAGAAGTTGAAAGGGGTTCGATCCAGCTGAAGTATTCTTGGTCGTGACGGGAAGAGGATCCGATAGTCTTAATGCGCAGTTCCTTTGCTGATAATTTTTGTCCTTCTAATGTTGATAGCTGGAAACACTATCAATGTTGCGTTGCTACACATCCCGTCTTGCTGCGACCACAGACAGACAGACAGACAGACAGAAAGAGACAGAGAGACAGAAAGACAGACAGGGACGTACTTAAAGGAAGAAAAAAAAGGTCGGGAGAAAGAGAAATGAAAGAAGAAAACCGAACAAAAGACGGAGAAGGAAAGGGAGAAGAAAGTACAGGAAGTGGAACAGACTGGCGGAAGACGGGCGTAAGGAAAGGAGAGAGAGAGAGAGAGAGAGAGAGAGAGAGAGAGAGAGAGAGAGAGAGAGAGAGAGAGAGAGAGAGAGAGAGAGAGATTACCAACAGGAGACAGAGGAGGAGGAGGAGGAGGAGGAGGGAATGGGATAAGGCTGCCATAAGGTCGGAAATCGTGCATCTTTTTATAATGAATCTGAACCTTCATCACAGGGACAAGGCTACCCTCCCCGTCCCTCCTCCTCCTCCTCCTCCTCCTCCTCCTCCTGCAGGCGTCAAACATCAACAACAGATTGAAGCACCTCTGTCAGGACGAGGAAGTTTCGTTCACATGTCTGTTTGGATCATTTCTGTGATATACCCGACCTCTTCCGTCCTGACGGTCTTCACCTCAATGCGATTGGCTCAGCACGGCTTGGTAGGCTGCTGAACGAGGAGGTAATTTTGTACTCCAAAACTCCGAGCGCGGGAGGCACCGTAAACAGCCAACCAGTGAGACCGCCCATCACACACCAAGGCCCCAACAGAAAACACACGGAGACACCAGACTACTGTGCCTCGAAGCACTGAAGTCAAGAAGACATTCTGTCCTATACACCAACGCGCGGAGCTTAATACCCAAAGGATGAGTTACTTGCCTACGTTAACGTAGAAAGACCGGACGTGATTGCCATCACCGAGACGTGGCCACCTCTGACCACCTAATGACCGAATTCTCAATTCCGGGATACGAGAGCTTCTACAAAACAGACTTCACAAGAAAGGAGGAGGTGTTATCTGTTACGTCAAGAACAAATACCCGGCCGTGAAAATATCCAAGAGGACTCAGAGAATATGACTCTGTATATGTTGAACTGGAGACTAGCAAGCACAACAAAATAACGATTGGAACCGTTTACAGACCTCCAAAGCAACAAGCAGCAGACGCCGAAGCGCTGGACGAGGAAATTCACACCATAACACAAAACAAACAGTCAGTCATGATCGGGGACTTTAACTGTTCCAACATTGACTGGACCACGATGATTGGAGATCGGGAGGGTAACAGATCGCTCGAAATGTTAGAGGACACTTTTCTAACTCAGACTGTTACCCAACCGACAAGGGAAAATAACTTATTAGACCTAGTACTCGTGAGTGATTCAGATCTCACACGTGAATGTCAGGTCGGCGAAAAACTAAGTGGTTGCGACCATCACCTAATTCGCCTAAAGATCAGAACAGACCATGAACTCACCGAGAACACGTCCAGGATTCCAGACTACAAAAGAGCCAATTTTAATCTCGCTCGTGAGCTGCTAACCCAGACATCTTGGGAACCCATGAACCTCACTCCTGTGGACGGCGCGTGGAACGATTTCAAGAACAAACTCCTAGAGGTAGAGAGAACAACTGTTCCCATGAAGACTAGGAGAACAAATAATGCCACAAGCCCACCATGGATGACTACCCAAGTTCGACAGGTGATTAATTTAAAGAAGATAAAATACAACTTGCTAAAGGACAACAGCACTCTATATATATATATATATATATATATATATATATATATATATATATATATATATATATATATATATATATATATATATATATATATATATATATATATATATATATATATATATATATATATATCTTCTCCCATAATTAATCCACTGTATTGCAGGGTCGGCCGCTCGAGTTATCTTTCGCCACCTGCTTCTATCCATTGTATCATCGTCTTGCACTCTAGTGTATTCATGTCACACTTTATCACATCTCCATCTTATTCTTTGTCTTCAAATACTCCTTCTTCCATCATCTCTCCATGTCTTCCGATACTCCTTCGCCACCATTGCCTTCGTCACTGGTCCATCATCATCTCTCCATCTTATTCTTTGTCTTCCGATACTCCTTCTTCCCCTAACCCCGCCACCATTGCCTTCGTCACTGGTCCATCATCATCTCTCCATCTTATTCTTTGTCTTCCGATACTCCTTCTTCCCCTAACCCCGCCACCATTGCCTTCGTCACTGGTCCATCATCATCTCTCCAGCTTATTCTTTCATTGCCTTCGTCACTGGTCCATCATCATCTCTCCTTTTCACGTGTCCAAAGTATCTCAGTCGTGCTCCTCGCCTTCTCCTTTATATTACATATTCCACACATTCTTCTTATATCTTCACTTTGTCTCCTCCCCAACAGTGTGCTATCCACCTCACCATCCTCATCCCCGTTCTCTCCAAAATGCCTTCTTCTTTCTTCCTGAAGGACAATGTTTCTGCGCCATACAAAAGTACTGGTCTCAGCACACTTTGCTGTATTTTCATTCTCAGTTTCAATGGTATTTTCTTATCTAAGGTCACCCCGCTCACTTCCCTCCATTTTTGCCATACATCTTTTACTCTTTGTCTCTCTGTCCCTCCTTAATCTGCAATTACTGATCCCAAATATTTAAATTCATTCGTCTGTTTCAATCTTCCGATGTTACACTCATTTCTTCATGCCCTTCCCTACTGCTTACCATTACCTCCGTCTTTTGTGTGTTGACTTTCATTCCCTTTCTCTCCAGGTTACCTTTCCATATCAAATATCTCTGCTGTAGGCCTTCCTCTGTATCCGCAATGATGGCTAGGTCGTCGGCGAATAACAACTCCCACAGGTCATCATTTTCCCTTATGTCCATTGTTATTGTGTCCAACACAGTAAGAAACAGAAAGGACTCGAAGCTGATCCCTGATGGAGTCCTACTTCAACTAAGAAAGACTCTGTTTCTCCATACTTCGTCGGCACCGTTGTTTTAGCTCCCTCATACATCATCCTCACCAATCTTATCAGCTTTTCCGGCACTCCTCTCTTTCTCAAGCTCCAATACAAGACTTCTCTAGGCACTCTGTCATAAGTCCACAAAACACCAATACACTTTTCTGTTTCCTTCTAGATATTTTTCCTGTATCTGCCTTACAATAAATGTTGCATCCACAGTGCTCGATCCAGTCATGAATCCGAATTGTTGATTGTGAATTTTGAGCAACTCTCTCAGTCTGCCTTCTCTCACTCTTTCCAGTATTTTCAGGACATGCTCCAACAACTTAATACCTCTGTAGTTTTCACAACTCAATGTATCTCCCTTCTGCTTGTACAACTTAACTATTTTACTTTCTTTCCAATCTTCAGGCATTTTCTCTGTACTCCAGATCTTTTCTAACAATGAGTATGTCTTTCATCCCTCACGCTGGTAAACTCTGGAACAATCTTCCTTCATCTGTATTTCCTCCTGCCTACGACTTGAACTCTTTCAAGAGGAGGGTATCAGGACACCTCTCCTCCAGTATTTGATCTTGCTTTCGGCCACCTCTTTTGTTTCTTTTTTAGGAGCAGCGAGTAGCGGGCCTTTTTTCTAATTATTGTTTTCTTTTTTTTGTGCCCTTGAGCTGCCTCCTTTGTTGTAAAAAAAAAAAAAAAAAAAAAAAATATATATATATATATATATATATATATATATATATATATATATATATATATATATATATATATATATATATATATATATATACATATATGTATATATATTTAAATATATATATATATATATATATATATATATATATATATATATATATATATATATATATATATATATATATATATATATATATATATATATATATATATATATATATATATATAGAGAGAGAGAGAGAGAGAGAGAGAATCAGAATCAGAATCAGTATGTTTATTTCCATTTTATACAATGGTTGTTCTTTACAGGCTTAAAACTATTGATCATAGCAAGATACAGAGAGTGCGATGAAATTTTCTTTTTTTTAAATATAACTAGAATATAATTGCTGATAAAAAGAAAGCGTGGACTAATATCCAGGACATCATGTAAAACATTATAAGATAAAGTCTAATAAGAGAGTAATCAGAGCAATTAGTTACCTGTGCTAGAGGTGTTTCCTCAGGTAGACGTTAAAGCCATTCAAACTCTAACATTTCTTTACTTTTTTGGAGACTATTCCATATTCTTGGCCCTCTGACTGTAATAGATCGGGACCCAATGTCAGTGTGTGTTTTTGTACATAGAGTAGAGTTTTTAGTCCAGTGTTTGTGTCAACTATTTGTCTTACTCGTGGAAAAGAGAATTGTCCTCCGGGAAAATGTTTCTTCGGGGCCTTGAATACTATGATGCACTGTTCAAAAATGCACTTCTGTTCAATATTTGGCCATTGTAATTCATATCAGAGTTTGGTTACACGGTCAAACTTGGCTCCTCCAGTAACCACTTTTGCAGCAAAATTCTGTATCCTTTGAATCCTTCTCAGCTGTGTGATATTTGTGGTGCCCCAAACAGTTATCCCATAGTTAAGGTGACTTGGAGCAAGTGTCTGAACCACTGTTAATTAACCTGCCTCCCTCCTGAGCAAGTATTGAAGGCGATTTATGTACATAAGCATGCCAGATACTTTTTAAGTAATTTCTGTCACGTGCGTATCAAGCAGCATGTTCCTGTCAAAATGTAGCCCCAAGGTCTCGACATTTTGGCAGGGCTTAACTAAGGCACCCCCTACTTTGAGTGTGGTGTTATCCGGTACTCGTGGTATCAGAGCTCTTGTGCCTAGAAATATACATTGAGTCTTTTTGGAGTTCAGCAAGAGACCATTCCTATTAAAATAGTTTTTAATTTTTTCTAACGTCTGTCCTGTTCAAAGAATTACTTCAGATAGATTTTCAGTATTTCCAGTTTGAATGAATTGTGTGTCGTCAGCATAATGTATAGCAAAACAGTCTTTAATTTCTTGTGACAGGTCATTTACATAAACCTTAAATAGCAATGGGCCCTGAATGGATCCTTGCGGGACTCCAAAAGATACTTGTAGTCTAGAGGACAAATTTCCACCAATTCGCACAGACTGAGTCCTGTTACATAGATAATCTTCAAACCAAAATATGTCGATTCCTAATTCATTGCATTTTCTGAGTAGAATGTCATGGCAGACACTATCAAAAGCTTTAGATAGGTCGCAAAGAGTTAAAAGACATATTTCTCCTTTGTCCATGGTGTCATAAATCTTTTTAGAAACTTGTAGGAGAGCAGTCTCAGTAGATAAGTTTGGTCTGAAGCCATGTTGAGTGCTGCTAAAGAGGAAATTCTGTTCCATAAATTGGACCAACTGAGTAGCAACGATCTTTTCTAATATTTCAGATACAACTGGGAGCAAGGACATTGTCCATCTGTTGCCTACTTCTCCTTTCTTAAATATTGGTGTGACAATAGCGTGCTTCCAGGCATTAGGAAAGATACCTCTTGTTATTGTGTATACCTATGATACATGTGATGTGCGGTAGAATTGCTGGCAGAGCGTCTTTGATGAGTCTCAGGGAGATGTTGTCAGATCCGTGTGGGTTGGATTCCTTGAGGTGCTTTATGGTGACAATGATTGTGTCAGTATCGGTAGGCTGGGGACGAAAGGTGTTACGACTGTTAATGTTTTCAGGAGATCAGTTTTCGCGATTGTTCTGAGACTCCTCGAAAGCTTTTTTTCCAACATTAGCAAAAACAATTGTTGAAGTCTTCGACACTGCATTCCTCATTTACTTTATTTGCTTGTTTCTTTGTGCCAGGAACTCTTTCTTTCAAGACTCTCCACTCAGCTGTTGTGTTACCTCTGGACGTGTTAAGTCTGTAATAGTCCTTCCTGGCAGCACCCATCACGGCTGTGACTCTCTTCTTCAGGACTTTGTATTCTCGTTGTAAGCTTATGTTATATCTGTCATGTCTTAGAGCTTTCTGTGTGGTGTTCCTTCCACGGATGACGAGGAGAATGTCTTCACTCAACCTTGGCGCGGGAGGAGAGGAGAGGAGGAGGAGGAGAGGAGAGGAGGAGGAGGAGAGGAGAGAGAGAGAGAGAGAGAGAGAGAGAGAGAGAGAGAGAGAGAGAGAGAGAGAGAGAGAGAGAGAGAGAGAGAGAGAGAGAGAGAGAGAGAGAGAGAGAGAGAGAGAGAGAGAGAGAGGGAGGGGGGGGGGCAGGTTGATAGAGGATATAGAGACACACAATGGGCGCCTCTGTGCCCCGGAGCCCCGTCCCTGCCGCCTTCAAGGGTCTCCTGCTGGTCACTCGGGGCGGCGGGCGTGTACTGGTCTAGGCGGCGTCTGGAGAAGGGAGAGGAGAGGCGCGGCTGTAATATTATTGTTATTATTGTTATTATTATTATTATTATTATTATTATTATTATTATTATTATTATTATTATTATTATTGTTATTATTGTTATTGTTATTATTATTATTATTATTATTATTATTATTATTATTATTATTATTATTATTATTATTATTATTATTATTATTATTATTATTATCATTATTATCGTTTTTGTTGTTGTTGTTGTTGTTGTTGTTGTTGTTGTTGTTGTTGTTGTTGTTGTTGTTGTTGTTGTTGTTGTTGTTGTTGTTGTTGTTGTTGTTGTTGTTGTTGTTGTTGTTGTTGTTGTTGTTGTTGTTTTATCAAGAGTAATTTTTGGAGGCTAATTCGGGCACGTTCCTTGCCTGAGAGAGAGAGAGAGAGAGAGAGAGTGAGAGAGAGATAATAAGGAGATATTCTCTCTCTCTCTCTCTCTCTCTCTCTCTGCAAGTGTGTGTTTGTGCCTACAAGTGTGTGTTTGTGCCTGCAAGTGTGTGTTTGTGCCTACAAGTGTGTGTTTGTGTCTACAAGTGTGTGTTTGTGTCTACAAGTGTGTGTTTGTGCCTGCAAGTGTGTGTTTGTGCCTACAAGTGTGTGTTTGTGCCTACAAGTGTGTGTTTGTGCCTACAAGTGTGTGTTTGTGCCTACAAGTGTGTGTTTGTGCCTACAATTGTGAGTTTTAGTCACTGAAAGTGTGTGTTTGTGCCTACAAGTGTGTGTTTGTGCCTACAAGTGTGTGTTTGTGCCTACAAGTGTGTGTTTGTGCCTACAAGTGTGTGTTTGTGCCTACAAGTGTGTGTTTGTGCCTACAAGTGTGTGTTTGTGCCTGCAAGTGTGTGTTTGTGCCTACAAGTGTGTGTGTGTTTGTGCCTGCAAGTGTGTGTTTGTGCCTACAAGTGTGTGTTTGTGCCTACAAGTGTGTGTTTGTGCCTACAAGTGTGTGTTTGTGCCTACAAGTGTGTGTTTGTGCCTACAAGTGTGTGTTTGTGCCTGCAAGTGTGTGTGTTTGTGCCTGCAAGTGTGTGTTTGTGCCTACAAGTGTGTGTTTGTGCCTAAAAGTGTGTGTTTGTGTCTACAAGTGTGTGTTTGTGCCTACAAGTGTGTGTTTGTGCCTACAAGTGTGTGTTTGTGCCTACAAGTGTGTGTTTGTGTCTACAAGTGTGTGTTTGTGCCTGCAAGTGTGTGTTTGTGCCTACAAGTGTGTGTTTGTGCCTGCAAGTGTGTGTTTGTGCCTACAAGTGTGTGTTTGTGCCTACAAGTGTGTGTTTGTGCTTAGAAGTGTGTGTTTGTGCCTACAAGTGTGTGTTTGTGCCTACAAGTGTGTGTTTGTGCCTACAAGTGTGTGTTTGTGCCTACAAGTGTGTGTTTGTGCCTACAAGTGTGTGTTTGTGCCTACAAGTGTGTGTTTGTGCCTACAAGTGTGTGTTTGTGCCTACAAGTGTGTGTTTGTGCCTACAAGTGTGTGTTTGTGCCTACAAGTGTGTGTTTGTGCCTACAAGTGTGTGTTTGTGCCTACAAGTGTGTGTTTGTGCCTGCAAGTGTGTGTTTGTGCTTACAAGTGTGTGTTTGTGCCTACAAGTGTGTGTTTGTGCCTACAAGTGTGTGTTTGTGCCTACAAGTGTGTGTTTGTGCCTACAAGTGTGTGTTTGTGCCTACAAGTGTGTGTTTGTGCCTACAAGTGTGTGTTTGTGCCTCAAAGTGTGTGTTTGTGCCTACAAGTGTGTGTTTGTGCCTACAAGTGTGTGTTTGTGCCTACAAGTGTGTGTTTGTGCCTACAAGTGTGTGTTTGTGCCTACAAGTGTGTGTTTGTGCCTACAAGTGTGTGTTTGTGCCTGCAAGTGTGTGTGTTTGTGCCTACAAGTGTGTGTTTGTGCCTACAAGTGTGTGTTTGTGCCTACAAGTGTGTGTTTGTGCCTACAAGTGTGTGTTTGTGCCTACAAGTGTGTGTTTGTGCCTACAAGTGTGTGTTTGTGCCTACAAGTGTGTGTTTGTGCCTACAAGTGTGTGTTTGTGCCTAGGAGTGTGTGTTTGTGCCTTGAGGAGTGTGTTTGTGCATACAAGTGAGTGTTTGTGTCTACAAGTGAGTGTTTGTGCCTACAAGTGTGTGTTTGTGCCTACAAGTGTGTGTTTGTGCCTGCAAGTGTGTGTTTGTGCCTACAAGTGTGTGTTTGTGCCTACAAGTGTGTGTTTGTGCCTACAAGTGTGTGTTTGTGTCTACAAGTGTGTGTTTGTGCCTACAAGTGTGTGTTTGTGCCTGCAAGTGTGTGTTTGTGCCTACAAGTGTGTGTTTGTGTCTACAAGTGTGTGTTTGTGCCTACAAGTGTGTGTTTGTGCATACAAGTGTGTGTTTGTGCCTACAAGTGTGTGTTTGTGCCTACAAGTGTGTGTTTGTGCCTCTCCTCCACGTGCTAACAGATGGAAGAGAAGTGGAAGGAATGTGGAGCAATAAGCAAAAATGTGAGGAGGGTCCCGCCATGCTGGTACTTCATGGCGACGTACTACATCCCTTGGTTTCTTTGTTGTTTTCTCGGGTTTTAGAGTGGATACAAGGCTCAGGTGGGTCTCTACTGATACCCTGATCCTTTACCTCCACTTTGCCACTTAAGGAACGAAGATACGTGGAAGGAGAGTGGAGAAATAACGGAAAATATGGAGACAAGTGGACCAGATTCCCGCAATGCAAGCACTTTTCGTGATATTCATTCCTTGGTTTCTTGTCTGTTTTCTCGGTGTTACTAGTGGATACAAGACTGGGGTTGATCCATAATGATACCCTGATCCTTCAACTCCACTTTGACACTTAGGGAACGAAGATAAGTGGAAGGAGAGTGGAGAAATAACGGAAAATATGGAGACAGGTGGACCAGCTCGGCGCCATGCAAGCATTTTTCGATACAGACATCCCTTGGTTTCTTGGCTGTTTTCTCGGTTTCTGTAGTAGATACATGGCTGATGTTGGTCTCTTATGATACCCTGATCCTTCAACTCCACTTTGACACTTAGGGAACGAAGATAAGTGGAAGGAGAGTGGAGAAATAATTGAAAATATGGAGACAGGTGGATCACCTCGGCGCCATTCAAGCACGTTTCGCGATTGATATCCCTTGGTTTCTTGGCTGTTTTCTCGGTTTTTAGACCAGCTAGAAAAATCGGGTTGGTCTCTACCGATACTCTGATCCTTCTCTTCTACTTTGGCATTTAATGAACGTTTATAAATGGAAACGGAATGGAGAAATAAGCAAAAATATGGAGACGAGTGGACGACCTCGGCGCCATGCAAGCACTTCATGGCCATAGACATCCCATGGTTTCTTGGCTGTTTTCTCGGTTTCTGTAGTGGATACAAGGCTGATGATGGTCTCTTATGATACCCTGATCCTTCACCTCCACTTTGCCGCTTACAGAACGAAGATAAGTGGAAGGAGAGTGGAAAAATAACGGAAAATATAGAGATAGGTGGACCAGCTCGGCGCCATGCAAGCATTTCTCGCTACAGACATCCCTTGATTTCTTCGCTGTTTTCTCGGTTTCTATAATAGATAGAAAACTTGGGTTGGTCTCTACTGATGCTCTGATCCTTCTACTCCATTTTGCCACATACAGAATATATATAAGTAGAAGGGGACTAGAGAAATAACGAAAAATGTGTTCACAAGTGAACGAGATTCGCGCCATGCAAGCAATTTTTTCGACATACATCCCTTGGTTTCCTGGCTGTTTTCTCGGTTTCTGGAGTAGATACAAGTCTGGGATTGATCGCTCATGATACCCTGATCCTTCGTCTCTACTTTGGCACTTAGAGAATGAAGATAAGCGGAACGAGAGTGGAGAAATAAACGAAAATGTGGAGACAGGTGGACCAGCTCGGCGAGATGCAAGCATTTTTCGCTACAGACATCCCTTGGTTTCTTGGCTGTTTTCTCGGTTTGCTGACCAGATAGAAGGCTGGGGTTGGTCTCTACTAATACCCTCATCCTTTAGCTCTGCTTTGATTCTTAGGGAACGAAGATAAGTGGAAGGAGAGTGGAGAAATAATGGAAAATATGGAGACAGGTGGACCAGCTCGGCGCCATGCAAGCATTTTTCGCTTCAGACATCCCTTGGTTTCTTGGCTGTTTTCTCCGTTTCTAAACCAGATAGAAAACTTACGTTAGTCTCTTATGATACTCTGATCCTTCACCTCCACTTTGACACTTAAGGAAGGAAGATAAGTGGAAGGAGAATGGAGAAATAAACGAAAATCTGGAGACAGGTGGACCAGCCCGGTGCCATGGAAGCACTTTTCGCTGCAGACATCCCTTGATTTCTTCGCTGTTTTCTCGGTTTCTTTAGTGGATACAAGGCTGGGATTGATCTCTAATGATACCCTGATCCGTCACCTCCTCTTTGTGACTTAGGGAACGAAGATAAGTGGAAGGAGAGTGGAGAAATAACGGAAAATATGGAGACAGGTTGACCAGCTCTGCGCCATAAAAGCATTTTTCGCTACAGACATCCCTTGGTTTCTTGGCTGTTTTCTCGGTTTCTGTTATGAATAGAAGAATCGAGTGGGTCTATACTGATACCATGATCCTTCACCTCCACTTTGACACTTAAGGAAGGAAGATAAGTGGAAGGAGAGTGGAGAAATAAACGAAATTGTGGGGAGAGGTGGACCAGCTCGGCGCAATGCAAGCATTTTTCGCTACAGACATCCCTTGGTTTCTTGGCTGTTTTCTCGGTTTTTGTAGTAGATACAAGAATGATGTTGATTTCTTATGATACCCTGATCCTTCACCTCCACTTTGCCGCCTACAGAACGAAGATAAGTGGAAGGAGAGTGGAGGAATAACGGAAAATATGGAGACAGGTGGACCAGCTCGGCGCCATGCAAGCATTTTTCGATACAGACATCCCGTGGTTTCTTGGCTGTTTTCTCGGTTTCAGTAGTAGATACAAGGCTGATGTTGGTCTCTTTTGATACCCTGATCCTTCACCTCCACTTTGCCGCCTACAGAACGAAGATAAGTGGAAGGAGAGTGGAGAAATAAACGAAATTGTGGGGAGAGGTGGACCAGCTCGGCGCCATGCAAGCACTTTTCGCTAGAGACATCCCTTGGTTTCTTGGCTGTTTTCTCATTTTCTGGAGAAGATACAAGGCTGGGGTGGGTCTCCTTTGATACCCTGATCCTTTACCTCCACATTGGCACTTAGGGAAGTAAGATAAGTGGAAGGAGAGTGGAGAATTAATGGAAAATAGGGAGACAAGTGGACCAGCTCGGCGCCATGCAAGCATTTTTCGCTGCAGACATTCCTTGTTTTTTTTGTTGTTTTCTCAGTTTCTATAGTTGATACAAGGCTGGGGTGGGTCTCTTATGATACCCTGATCCTTCACCTCCACTTTGAACCTTAGGGAACGAAGTGAAGTGGAAGGAGAGTGGAGAAATAAACGAAAATGTGGAGACAGGTGGACCAGCTCGGCGCCATGCAAGCATTTCTCGCTACAGACATCCCTTGGTTTCTTGGCTGTTTTCTCGGTTTCTAGAATTAATAGAAGACTCGGGTTTATCTCTACCGATACACTGATCTTTCACTTACACTTTGCCACTTCAAGAACGAAGATAAGTGGAAGGAGAGTGGAGAAATAAATGAAAATGTGGGGACAGGTGGACCAGCTCGGCGCCATGCAAGCGACATACATCCCTTGGTTTCTTGGCTGTTTTATCGGTTTCTATTATGAATGAAAGACTCGGCTGGGTCTCTTCTGATACCCTGATCCACCACCTGCACTTTGCCACCTAGAGAACGTAGATAGGAGGAAGGAGAGTGGAGAAATAAGCAAAAATATGGAGACGAGTGGACGAGCTCGGCACCATGCAAGCACTTCATGGCAATAGACATCCCATGGTTTCTTTGTTGTTTTCTCGGTTTCTGGAGTGGATACAAGGATGGGGTTGGTCTCTACCGAAACCCTAATCCCTTACCTCCACTTTGGCACTTAGGAAACGAAGTAAGTGGAAGGAGAGTGGAGAAATAACGGAAAATATGGAGACAGGTGGACCAGCTCGGCGCCATGCAAGCATTTTTCGCTACAGACATCCCTTGGTTTCTTGGCTGTTTTCTCGGTTTCTAGAGTGGATACAAGTCTTGGGTTACTCTCTTATGATACCCTGATCCTTCACCTCCTCTTTGTGACTTAGGGAACGAAGATAAGTGGAAGGAGAGTGGAGAAATAACGGAAAATATGGAGACAGGTGGACCAGCTCGGCGCCATGCAAGCATTTTTCGCTTCAGACATCCTTGGTTTCTTGGCTGTTTTCTCGGTTTCTAGAGTAGATACAAGGCTTGGGTTGGTCTCTACTAATACCCTGATCCTTCACCTCCACTTTGACACTTAAGGAAGGAAGATAAGTGGAAGGAGAGTGGAGAAATAAACGAAAATGTGGAGACAGGTGGACCAGCTCGGCGCCATGCAAGCATTTTTCGCTACAGACATCCCTTGGTTTCTTGGCTGTTTTCTCGGTTTCTGCAGTGGATACAATGCTGGAATTGATCTCTTATGATACCCTCATCCTTCATCTCCACTTTGGCACTTAGAGATTTAAGATAAGTGGAAGGAGAGTGGAGAAATAAACGAAAATGTGGAGACAGGTGGACCAGCTCGGTGCCATGGAAGCACTTTTCGCTGCAGACATCCCTTGGTTTCTTGGCTGTTTTCTCGGTTTCTAGAGTGGATACAAAGCTGGGTTGGTCTCTATTGATACCCTGATCCTTCACCTCCACTTTGTGATTTAGGAACGGAGATAAGTGGAAGGAGAGTGGAAAAATAACGGAAAATATGGAGATAGGTGGACCAGCTCGGCGCCATGCAAGCACTTCATGGCCATAGACATCCCTTGGTTTCTTGGCTGTTTTCTCGGTTTCTAGAATTAATAGAAGACTGATTGGTCTCTATGATACCCTGATCCTTCACCTCCACTTTGCCACTTAGAGAACTAAGATAAGTGGAAGGAGAGTGGAGAAATAAATGAAAATGGAGACAGGTGGACCAGCTCTTCCCCATGCAAGCATTTTTCGCTAGAGACATCCCCTGGTTTCTTGGCTGTTTTCTCGGTTTCTCGAAGAGATAGAAGACTTGGGTGGTCTCTTCTGATACCATGATCCTTCACCTCCACTTTGGCACTTAGGAAACGAAGTAAGTGGAAGGAGAGTGGAGAAATAACGGAAAATATGGAGACAGGTGGACCAGCTCGGCGCCATGCAAGCATTTTTCGCTACAGACATCCCTTGGTTTCTTGGCTGTTTTCTCGGTTTCTAGTAGATACAAGGCTGGGTTTATCTCTATGATACCCTGATCCTTCACCTCCACTTTGGCACTTAGAAGTAAGATAAGTGGAAGGAGAGTGGAGAAATAACCGAAAAACTGGGGACAGGTGGACCAGCTCGGCGCCATAAAACCATTTTTCGATACAGACATCCCTTGGTTTCTTGGCTGTTTTCTCGTTTTCTAGAGTAGATACAAGGCTGGGATTGATCTCCTTTGATACCCTGATCCTTTACCTGCACATTAGCACTCAGGGAAGTAAGATAAGTGGAAGGAGAGTGGAGAATTAATGGAAAATATGGAGACAGGTGGACCAGCTCGGCGCCATGCAAGCATTTTTCGCTACAGACATCCCTTGGTTTCTTGGCTGTTTTCTCGGTTTCTGTTATGAATAGAAGAATCGAGTGGGTCTATACTGATACCATGATCCTTCACCTCCACTTTGACACTTAAGGAAGGAAGATAAGTGGAAGGAGAGTGGAGAAATAAACGAAATTGTGGGGACAGGTGGACCAGCTCGGCGCCATGCAAGCACTTTTCGCTACAGACATCCCTTGGTTTCTTGGCTGTTTTCTCGGTTTCTGCAGTGGATACAATGCTGGAATTGATCTCTTATGATACCCTCATCCTTCATCTCCACTTTGGCACTTAGAGATTTAAGATAAGTGGAAGGAGAGTGGAGAAATAAACGAAAATGTGGAGACAAGTGGACCAGCTCGGTACCATTGAAGCACTTTTCGCTGCAGACATCCCTTGGTTTCTTGGCTGTTTTCTCGGTTTCTGGAGTGGATACAAAGCTTAGGTTGGTCTCTATTGATACCCTGATCCTTCACCTCCTCTTTGTGATTTAGGAAACGAAGATAAGTGGAAGGAGAGTGGAGAAAAACCGGAAAATATAGAGACAGGTGGACCAGCTCGGCGCCATACAAGCACTTCATGGCCATAGACATCCCATGGTTTCTTGGCTGTTTTCTCGGTTTCTAGAATGAATAGAAGACTCGGATTGGTCTCTACAGATATTCCGATTCTTCACCTCCACTTTGCCACTTACAGAATGAAGATAAGTGGAACGAGAGTGGAGAAATAAACGAAAATGTGGAGACAGGTGGACCAGCTCTTCGCCATGCATGCATTTTTCGCTAGAGACATCCCTTGGTTTCTTGGCTGTTTTCTCGGTTTCTCGACCAGATAGAAGACTTGGGTGGGTCGCTTCTGATACCTTCATCCCTCACCTCAACTTTGCTGCTTACAGAACGAAGATAAGTGGAAGGAGAGTGGAGAAATAACGGAGAATATAGAGACAGGTGGATCAGCTCGGCGCCATACAAGCATTTTTCGATACAGACATCCCTTGGTTTCTTGGCTGTTTTCTCGTTTTCTAGAGTAGATACAAGGCTGGGATTTGTCTCCTATGATACCCTGATCCTTTACCTCCACATTGGCACTTTGGGAAGTAAGATAAGTGGAAGGAGAGTGGAGAAATAACGGAAAATAGGGAGACAGGTGGACCAGCTCGGCGCCATAAAACCATTTTTCGATACAGATATCCCTTGGTTTCTTGGCTGTTTTCTCGTTTTCTGGAGGAGATACAAGGCTGGGATTGATCTCCTTTGATACCCTGATCCTTTACCTCCACATTGGCACTTAGGGAAGTAAGATAAGTGGAAGGAGAGTGGAGAATTAATGGAAAATAGGGAGACAGGTGGACCAGCTCGGCGCCATGCAAGCATTTTTCGCTGCAGACATTCCTTGGTCTCTTTGTTGTTTTCTCGGTTTCTATAGTTGATACAAGGCTGGGGTGGGTCTCTTATGATACCCTGATCCTTCACCTCCACTTTGAAACTTAGGGAACGAAGTGAAGTGGAAGGAGAGTGGAGAAATAACGGAAAATATGGAGACAGGTGGACCAGCTCGGCGCCATACAAGCATTTTTCGATACAGACATCCCTTGGTTTCTTGGCTGTTTTCTCGGTTTCTAGAATTAATAGAAGACTCGGGTTTATCTCTACCGATACACTGATCTTTCACTTATACTTTGCCACTTCAAGAACTAAGATAAGTGGAAGGAGAGTGGAGAAATAAATGAAAATGTGGGGACAGGTGGACCAGCTCGGCGCCATGCAAGCGACATACATCCCTTGGTTTTTTGGCTGTTTTATCGGTTTCTATTATGAATAGAAGACTCGGCTGGGTCTCTTCAGATACCCTGATCCACCACCTGCACTTTGCCACCTAGAGAACGTAGATAGGAGGAAGGAGAGTGGAGAAATAAGCAAAAATATGGAGACGAGTGGACGAGCTCGGCGCCTTGCAAGCACTTCATGGCCATAGACATCCCTTGATTTCTTTGTTGTTTTCTCGGTTTCTAGAATGAATAGAAGACTTGGATTGGTCTCTACAGATATTCCGATTCCTCACCTCCACTTTGCCACTTACAGAACGAAGATAAGTGGAAGGAGAGTGGAGAAATAACGGAAAATATGGAGACAGGTGGACCAGCTCTTCGCCATGCATGCATTTTTCGCCAGAGACATCCCTTGGTTTCTTGGCTGTTTTCTCGGTTTCTGTAGTGGGTACAAGGCTGGGAATAGCTTCCAATAATACCCTGATCCTTCACCTCCAATTTGACACTTAAGGAAGGAAGATAAGTGGAAGGAGAGTGGAGAAATAAGCGAAATTGTGGGGAAAGGTGGACCAGCTCGGCGCCATGCAAGCATTTTTCGATACAGACATCCCTTGGTTTCTTGGCTGTTTTCTTGGTTTCTGTAGTAGATACATGGCTGATGATGGTCTCTTATGATACCCTGATCCTTCACCTACACTTTGCCGCTTCCAGAACGAAGATAAGTGGAAGGAGAGTGGAGAAATAACGGAAAATATGGAGACAGGTGGACCAGCTCGGCGCCATGCAAGCATTTTTCGCTACAGACATCCCTTGATTTCTTCGCTGTTTTCTCGGTTTCTATAATAGATAGAAAACTTGGGTTGGTCTCTACTGATGCTCTGATCCTTCTCCTCCATTTTGCCACATACAGAATATATATAAGTGGAAGGGGAGTAGAGAAATAACGAAAAATGTGTTTACAAGTGATCCAGATTCGCGCCATTCAAGCAATTTTTTCGACATACATCCCTTGGTTTCCTGGCTGTTTTCTCGGTTTCTGGAGTAGATACAAGTCTGGGATTGATCGCTCATGATACCCTGATCCTTCGTCTCTACTTTGGCACTTACAGAATGAAGATAAGTGGAACGAGAGTGGAGAAATAAACGAAAATGTGGAGACAGGTGGACCAGCTCGGCGCCATGCAAGCATTTTTCGCTACAGACATCCCTTGGTTTCTTGGCTGTTTTCTCGGTTTCTAGCAGATACAATGCTGGAATTGATCTCTTATGATACCCTCATCCTTCACCTCCACTTTGCCACTTACAGAACGAAGATAAGTGGAAGGAGAGTGGAGAAATAACGGAAAATATGGAGACAGGTGGACCAGCTCGGCGCCATGCAAGCATTTTTCGCTACAGACATCCCTTGGTTTCTTGGCTGTTTTCTCGGTTTCTAGAGTGGATACAAGGCTGGGGTTGGTCTTTACTGATACCATGATCCTTCACCTCCACTTTGTGATTTAGGGAACGAAGATAAGTGGAAGGAGAGTGGAGAAAAACCGGAAAATATTGTGTCAGGTGGACCAGCTCGGCGCCATGCAAGCATTTTTCGCTACATACGTCCCTTGGTTTCTTGGCTGTTTTCTCGGTTTCTCTACCAAATAGAAGACTCGGGTTGGTCTCTAATGATACCCTGTTCCTTCACCTCCATTTTGGCACTTGTAAAATCAAGATAGGTGGAAGGAGAGTGGAGAAATAACAGAAAATAAGGAGACAGGTGGACCAGCTCGGCTCCATGCAATCATTTTTCGCTTCAGACATTCCGTAGTTTCTTTGCTGTTTTCTCGGTTTCTAAACCAGATAGAAAACTTGGGTTAGTCTCTTATGATACCCTGATCCTTCACCTCCCCTTTTCAACTTACAGAACCTACATAAGTGGAAGGAGAGTGGAGAAATAACGAAAAATATGGTGACAAGTGGACCAGATTCCCGCAATGCAAGCACTTTTCGTGATATTCATTCCTTGGTTTCTTGGCTGTTGTCTCGGTTTCTGTAGTAGATACAAGGCTGATGTTGGTCTGTTTTGATACCCTGATCCTTCACCTCCACTTTGCCGCTTCCAGAACGAAGATAAGTGGAAGGAGAGTGGAAAAATAACGAAAAATATGGAGATAGGTGGACCAGCTCGGCGCCATGCAAGCATTTCTCGCTACAGACATCCCTTGGTTTCTTCGCTGCTTTCTCGTTTTCTATAATAGATAGAAAACTTGGGTTGGTCTCTACTGATGCTCTGATCCTTCTCCTCCATTTTGCCACATACAGAATATATATAAGTGGAAGGAGAGTAGAGAAATAACGAAAAATATTGTGACAAGTTAACCAGATTCGCGCCATGCAAGCAATTTTTTCGACATACATCCCTTGGTTTCCTGGCTGTTTTCTCGGTTTCTGGAGTAGATACAAGTCTGGGATTGATCGCTCATGATACCCTGATCCTTCGTCTCTACTTTGGCACTTAGAGAATGAAGATAAGCGGAACGAGAGTGGAGAAATAAACGAAAATGTGGAGACAGGTGGACCAGCTCGGCGAGATGCAAGCATTTTTCGCTACACACATCCCTTGGTTTCTTGGCTGTTTTCTCGGTTTGTTGACCAGATACAAGGCTGGGGTTGGTCTCTACTAATACCCTCATCCTTCAACTCTGTTTGATTCTTAGGGAACGAAGATAAGTGGAAGGAGAGTGGAGAAATAAACGAAAATGTGGAGACAGGTGGACGGAGATATGTACACACACACACACACACACACACACACACACACACACACACACACACACACACACACACTTACTCTGATCCGCTCCGCGACGCTGTTGTGTGCGGAACAAGTCCGCCGCTATCAGTGTTGCTGCCACGGCCGTCACAAGGGCGACCAGCACTGCTGTCACCGCTGCCACCAACAAAGGGTCGGGCGCGGGTGTAGTGGCTCGTGTGATGGGCGCGGGTGTAGTGGCTCGTGTGATGGGCGCGGGTGTAGTGGCTCGTGTGATGGGCGCGGGTGTAGTGGCTCGTGTGATGGGCGCGGGTGTAGTGGCTCGTGTGATGGGCGCGGGTGTAGTGGCTCGTGTGATGGGTGGGGGCGCCGTGCAGGTGGGTGTGTTTCGTGGCCAGGACCATGCGGTAGTTTCTTGATAGGGACACTCAGGTGGTGGTTCCGTATGTCTCCATCGTGACGGGCCGTAACCCACCACGTCCAGACCCTGTAGCTTGTCAACGGTGCCCCGAGAGTAACAGTGCTTCCAACTATCACCAAGACGTGCATCGAACACCACACGGTGACTGTGATACTTCAACACCCCCACCCTCAACTTCCACCAGGCGGTTGTGTTGGCGGCGGTGAACAGGCTGTCCTTGGAGAGCCACGCGGCCCGCCTCACCGTTGTTCCATTTCGGGTGTCCACTAGGGCCTGCAGACCCACACCAAGGAAGCCTTCCTCGGGCCACAGGTACACGGTCATATCATAATAACCATAACCGTTCATTGTTCCGCCGCCTATGCGCTGCACCTCCCCTTCTCCGAGCAGCACGTCCGCCTCCCGGCAGCGCCGTGTTCCCTGGCTCAGCGCCACCACCACCACCAGCAGGAAGAGGAAGACGTGTCCCCGGGGCAGCAGACGTGAGAGACGACCCATCATGGTCTGTGTGTGTGTCTGGGGGCGGCGGATGAGCGAGAGTGTGTGTGTGTGTGTGTGTTTGTATGTTGAGGTGACGAGCGCCAGCGATGAACTCATGAACCGACTCTGACGCGACGCTTTAAGTATGGCGGATGTGCTCTCTCTCTCTCTCTCTCTCTCTCTCTCTCTCTCTCTCTCTCTCTCTCTCTCTCTCTCTCTCTCTCTCTCAATAAGTAAATCAGATACAAACGTTCAGAAAGTAGTTATTGAGATAAAAAATGTAGGAGGAAGTAGTGCGGGGCAGATCCGACATTTTTTACTCTTTTCTCACACACGCCCAGTTACGGCATTGCTGGTCCACTTGTCCACATGTTTTCTCTCATAGCTCCACTCTACTTCCACTTATGTACGTGCTCTAAATGTCAAAATGGAGGGGAAAGATCAGGGTATCAGTAGAGACTAACCCGAGCCTTCTATTCATTCTAGAAACCGAGAAAACAGCCAAGAAACCAAGGGATGTCTGCAGCGAAAAGTGCTTCCACGGCACCGAGCTGGTCCACCTGTCTCCACTTTTTCGTTTATTTCTCCACTCTCGTTCCGCTTATCTTCATTCTCTAAGTGCCAAAGTAGAGACGAAGGATGAGGGTATCATGAGCGATCAATCCCAGACTTGTATCTACTCCAGAAACCGAGAAAACAGCCAGGAAACCAAGGGATGTATGTCGAAAAAATTGCTTGCATGGCGCGAATCTGGTTCACTTGTCACAATATTTTTCGTTATTTCTCTACTCTCCTTCTACTTATATATATTCTGTATGTGGCAAAATGGAGGAGAAGGATCAGAGCATCAGTAGAGACCAACCCAAGTTTTCTATCTATTATAGAAACCGAGAAAACAGCGAAGAAATCAAGGGATATCTGTAGCGAGAAATGCTTCCAAGGCGCCGAGCTGGTCCACCTGTCTCCATATTTTCCGTTATTTCTCCACTCTTTTTCCACTTATCTTCATTCTGTAAGTGGCAAAGTGGAGGTGATGAATCGGAAAATCTGTAGAGACCAATCCAAGTTCTTCTATTCATTCTAGAAACCGAGAAAACAACCAAGAAACCAAGGAATGAATATCACGAAAAGTGCTTGCATTGCGGGAATCTGGTCCACTTGTCCCCACATTTTCATTTATTTCTCCACTCTCCTTCCACTTATGTAGGTTCTGTAAGTTGAAAAGGGGAGGTGAAGGATCAGGGTATCATAAGAGAGTAACCCAAATTTTCTATCTGGTTTAGAAACCGAGAAAACAGCGAAGAAACTAAGGGATGTCTGAAGCAAAAAATGCTTGCATGGCGCCGAGCTGGTCCACCTGTCTCCATATTTTCCGTTATTTCTCCACTCTCCTACCACTTCACTTCGTCCCCTAAGTTTCAAAGTGGAGGTGAAGGATCAGGGTATCATAAGAGACCCACCCCAGCCTTGTATCAACTATAGAAACTGAGAAAACAACAAAGAAACCAAGGAATGTCTGCAGCGAAAAATGCTTGCATGGCGCCGAGCTGGTCCACTTGTCTCCGTATTTTCCATTAATTCTCCACTCTCCTTCCACTTATCTTACTTCCCTAAGTGCCAATGTGGAGGTAAAGGATCAGGGTATCAAAGGAGACCCACCCCAGCCTTGTATCTCCTCCAGAAAACGAGAAAACAGCCAAGAAACCAAGGGATGTCTGTAGCGAAAAATGCTTGCATGGCGCCGAGCTGGTCCACCTGTCTCCATATTTTCCGTTATTTCTCCACTCTCCTTCCACTTATTTCGTTTCCTAAGTGCCAAAGTGGAGGTAAGGGATTAGGGTTTCGGTAGAGACCCGCCCCATCCTTGTATCTACTCCAGAAACCGAGAAAAGAGCCAAGAAACCAAGGGATGTCTGTAGTAAAAATTGCTTGCATGGCGCGAATCTGGTTCACTTGTCTCCACATTTTCGTTTATTTCTCTACTCTCCTTCCACTTATCTTCGTTCTGGAAGCGGCAAAGTGGAGGTGAAGGATCAGAATATCAAAACAGATCAACATCAGCATTGTATCTACTACAGAAACCGAGAAAACAGCCAAGAAACCAAGGAATGAATATCACGAAAAATGCTTGCATTGCGGGAATCTGGTCCACTTGTCACCATATTTTTCGTTATTTCTCCACTCTCCTTCCACTTATGTAGGTTCTGTAAGTTGAAAAGGGGAGGTGAAGGATCAGGGTATCATAAGAGACTAACCCAAGTTTTCTATCTGGTTTAGAAACCGAGAAAACAGCAAAGAAACCAAGGGATGTCTGAAGCGAAAAATGCTTGCATAGCACCGAGCTGGTCCACCTGACACAATATTTTCCGGTTTTTCTCCACTCTCCTTCCACTTATCTTCGTTCCCTAAATCACAAAGTGGAGGTGAAGGATCATGGTATCAGTAAAGACCAACCCCAGCCTTGTATCCACTCTAGAAACCGAGAAAAAAGCCAAGAAACCAAGGGATGTCTGTAGCGAAAAATGCTTGCATGGCGCCGAGCTGGTCCACCTGTCTCCATATTTTCCGTTATTTCTCCACTCTCCTTCCACTTATCTTCGTTCTGTAAGTGGCAAAGTGGAGGTGAAGAATCGGAATATCTGTAAAGACCAATTCGAGTCTTCTATTCATTCTAGAAACCGAGAAAAAAACAAAGAAACCATGGGATGTCTATTGCCATGAAGTTCTTGCATGGCGCCGAGGTCGTCCACTTGTCTCCATATTTTTGTTTATTTCTCCATTCCGTTTCCATTTATAAACGTTCATTAAATGCCAAAGTAGAAGAGAAGGATCAGAGTATCGGTAGAGACCAACCCGATTTTTCTAGCTGGTCTAGAAACCGAGAAAACAGCCAAGAAACCAAGGGATGTCTGCAGCGAAAAATGCTTGCATCTCGCCGAGCTGGTCCACCTGTCTCCACATTTTCGTTTATTTCTCCACTCTCGTTCCGCTTATCTTCGTTCTCTAAGTGCCAAAGTAGAGACGAAGGATCACGGTATCATGAGCGATCAATCCCAGCCTTGTATCTACTCCAGAAACCGAGAAAACAGCCAAGAAACCAAGGGATGTCTGAAGCGAAAAATGCTTGCATGGCGCGAATCTCGTTCACTTGTGAACACATTTTCGTTATTTCTGATTCTACTTATATATATTCTGTATGTGGCAAAAGAGGAGGATCAGAGCATCAGTAGAGACCAACCAGTTTTCTATCTATTATAGAAACCGAGAAAACAGCCAAGAAACCAAGGGATGTCTGTATCGAAAAATGCTTGTATGGCGCCGAGCTGGTCCACCTGTCTCTATATTTTCCGTTATTTCTCCACTCTCCTTCCACTTATCTTCGTTCCCTAAGTCACAAAGAGGAGGTGAAGGATCAGGGTATCATAAGAGACTAACCCAAGTTTTCTATCTGGTTTAGAAACCGAGAAAACAGCGAAGAAACCAAGGGATGTCTGAAGCGAAAAGTGCTTCAATGGTACCGAGCTGGTCCACCTGTCTCCACATTTTCGTTTATTTCTCCACTCTCCTTCCACTTATCTTAAATCTCTCAGTGCCAAAGTGGAGATGAAGGATGAGGGTATCATAAGAGATCAATTCCAGCATTGTATCCACTGCAGAAACAGAGACAACAGCCAAGAAACCAAGGGATGTCTCTAGCGAAAAGTGCTTCCATGGCGCCGAGCTGGTCCACCTGTCTCCATATTTTCCGTTATTTTTCCACTCTCCTTCCACTTATCTTCGTTCTGGAAGCGGCACAGTAGAGGACAAGGATCAGGGTATCAAACGAGACCAACATCAGCCTTGTATCTACTACAGAAATCGAGAAAACAGCCAAGAAACCAAGGGATGTCTGTAGCGAAAAATGCTTGCATGGTTCCGAGCTGGTCCACCTGTCTCTATATTCTCCGTTATTTCTCCACTCTCCTTCCACTTATCTTCGTTCCCAAAGTGCCAAAGAGGAGGTGAAGGAACAGGGTATCATTAGAGACCAACCAGTCTTCTATCTACTAGAAACTGAGAAAACAGCCAAGAAACCAAGGGATGTCTGTAGCGATAAGTGCTTGTATGGCGCCGAGCTGGTCCACCTGACTCAATATTATCCGGTTTTTCTCCACTCTCCTTCCACTTATCTTCGTTCCCTAAGTCACAAAGAGGAGGTGAAGGATCAGGGTATCAGTAGAGACCAACCAAAGTCTTGTATCCACTCTAGAAACCGAGAAAACAGCCAAGAAACCAAGGGATGTCTGCAGCGAAAAATGCTTGCATCTCGCCGAGCTGGTCCACCTGTCTCCACATTTTCGTTTATTTCTCCACTCTCGTTCCGCTTATCTTCGTTCACTAAGTGTCAAAGTGGAGGTGAAGTATCTTTTTATCAGTAGAGACCAAACAAAGTCTTGTATCCACTCTAGAAACCGAGAAAACAACAAAGAAATGAAGGGATGTCTATTGCCATGAAGAGCTTGCAAGGCGCCGAGCTCGTCCACTCGTCTCCATATTTTCGCTTATTTCTCCACTCTCCTTCCTCCTATCTACGTTCTCTAGGTGGTAAAGTGCAGGTGGTGGATCAGGGTATCAGAAGAGACCCAGCCGAGTCTTCTATTTATACTAGAAGCCGAAAAAACAGCCAAGGAACCAAGGGATGTCTGTAGCGAAAAATGCTTGCATCTCGCCGAGCTGGTCCACCTGTCTCCACATTTTCGTTTATTTCTCCACTCTCGTTCCGCTTATCTTCATTCTCTAAGTGCCAAAGTAGAGACGAAGGATCAGGATATCACGAGCGATCAATCCCAGAATGGTATCTACTCCAGAAACCGAGAAAACAGCCAAGAAACCAAGGGATGTATGTCAAAAAAATTGCTTGCATGGCGCGAATCTCGTTCACTTGTGAACACATTTTTCGTTATTTCTCTACTCTCCTTCCACTTATGTATATTCTGTATGTGGCAAAATGTAGGAGAAGGGTCAGAGCATCAGAAGAGACCAACCCAAGTTTTCTATCTATTATAGAAACCGAGAAAACAGCGAAGAAACCAAGGGATGTCTGTAGCGAAAAATGCTTTTATGGCGCAGAGCTGGTCCACCTGTCTCTATATTTTCCGGTTTTTCTCCACTCTCCTTCCACTTATCTTCGTTCCCTAAGTCACAAAGAGGAGGTGACGGATCAGGGTATCATTAGAGACCGACCCAAGCCTTGTATCCACTAAAGAAACCGAGAAAACAGCGAGGAAATCAAGGGATGTCTGCAGCGAAAAGTGCTTCCATGGCACCGAGCTGGTCCACCTGACACAATATTTTCCAGGTTTTCCCCACTCTCCTTCCACTTATCTTCGTTCCCTAAGTCACAAAGAGGAGGTGAAGGATCAGGGTATCATAAGAGAGTAACCCAAGACTTGTATCCACTCTAGAAACCGAGAAAACAGCCAAGAAACCAAGGGATGTCTATTGCCATGAAGTGCTTGCATGGTGCCGAGCTCGTCCACTCGTCTCCATATTTTTGCTTATTTCTCCACTCTCCTTCCTCCTATCTACGTTCTCTAGGTGGCAAAGTGCAGGTGGTGGATCAGGGTATCAGAAGAGATCCAGCCGAGTCTTTTATTCATAATAGAAACCGATAAAACAGCCAAGAAACCAAGGGATGTATGTCGCTTGCATGGCGCCGAGCTGGTCCACCTGTCCCCACATTTTCATTTATTTCTCCACTCTCCTTCCACTTATTTTAGTTCTTGAAGTGGCAAAGTATAAGTGAAAGATCAGTGTATCGGTAGAGATAAACCCGAGTCTTCTATTAATTCTAGAAACCGAGAAAACAGCCAAGAAACCAAGGGATGTCTGTAGCGAGAAATGCTTGCATGGCGCCGAGCTGGTCCACCTGTGTCCACATTTTCGTTTATTTCTCCACTCTCCTTCCACTTCACTTCGTTCCCTAAGTTTCAAAGTGGAGGTGAAGGATCAGGGTATCATAAGAGACCCACCCCAGCCTTGTATCAACTATAGAAACTGAGAAAACAACAAAGAAACCAAGGAATGTCTGCAGCGAAAAATGCTTGCATGGCGCCGAGCTGGTCCACTTGTCTCCGTATTTTCCATTAATTCTCCACTCTCCTTCCACTTATCTTACTTCCCTAAGTGCCAATATGGAGGTAAAGGATCAGGATATCAAAGGAGACCCACCCCAGCCTTGTATCTTCTCCAGAAAATGAGAAAACAGCCAAGAAACCAAGGGATGTCTCTAGCGAAAAGTGCTTGCATGGCGCCGAGCTGGTCCACCTGTCCCAACAATTTCGTTTTTTTCTCCACTCTCCTTCCACTTATCTTCGTTCTGTAGGCGGCAAAGTGGAGGTGAAGGATCAGGGTATCAAAAGAGACCAACATCAGCCATGTATCTACTACTGAAACCGAGAAAACAGCCAAGAAACCACGGGATGTCTGTATCGAAAAATGCTTGCATGGCGCCGAGCTGGTCCACCTGTCTCCATATTTTCCGTTATTCCTCCACTCTCCTTCCACTTATCTTCGTTCTGTAGGCGGCAAAGTGGAGGTGAAGGATCAGGGTATCATAAGAAATCAACATCATTCTTGTATCTACTACAAAAACCGAGAAAACAGCCAAGAAACCAAGGGATGTCTGTAGCGAAAAATGCTTGCATCTCGCCGAGCTGGTCCACCTGTCTCCACATTTTCGTTTATTTCTCCACTCTCCTTCCACTTATCTTCCTTCCTTAAGTGTCAAAGTGGAGGTGAAGGATCATGGTATCAGTATAGACCCACTCGATTCTTCTATTCATAACAGAAACCGAGAAAACAGCCAAGAAACCAAGGGATGTCTGTAGCGAAAAATGCTTTTATTGCGCAGAGCTGGTCCACCTGTCTCTATATTTTCCGTTATTTCTCCACTCTCCTTCCACTTATCTTCGTTCCCAAAGTCACAAAGAGGAGGTGATGGATCAGGGTATCATTAGAGATCAATCCCAGCCTTGTATCTACTAAAGAAACCGAGAAAACAGCGAAGAAATCAAGGGATGTCTGCAGCGAAAAGTGCTTCCATGGCACCGGGCTGGTCCACCTGTCTCCAGATTTTCGTTTATTTCTCCATTCTCCTTCCACTTATCTTCCTTCCTTAAGTGTCAAAGTGGAGGTGAAGGATCAGAGTATCATAAGAGACTAACGTAAGTTTTCTATCTGGTTTAGAAACGGAGAAAACAGCCAAGAAACCAAGGGATGTCTGAAGCGAAAAATGCTTGCATGGCGCCGAGCTGGTCCACCTGTCTCCATATTTTCCGTTATTTCTCCACTCTCCTTCCACTTATCTTCGTTCCCTAAGAATCAAACAGAGTTAAAGGATTAGGGTATTAGTAGAGACCAACCCCAGCCTTGTATCTGGTCAACAAACCGAGAAAACAGCCAAGAAACCAAGGGATGTCTGTAGCGAAAAATGCTTGCATCTCGCCGAGCTGGTCCACCTGTCTCTATATTTTTCGTTATTTCTCCACTCTCCTTCCACTTATCTTACTTCCTTAAGTGCCAATTTGGAGGAAAGGGATCAGGGTATTAAAGGAGATAAATCCCAGCCTTGTATCTCCTCCAGAAAACGAGAAAACAGCCAAGAAACCAAGGGATGTCTGTATCGAAAAATGCTTGCATGGTTCCGAGCTGGTCCACCTGTCTCTAGATTCTCCGTTATTTCTCCACTCTCCTTCCACTTATCTTCGTTCTGTAAGCAGCAAAGTTGAGGTGAGGGATGAAGGTATCAGAAGCGACCCACCCAAGTCTTCTATCTGGTGGAGAAACCGAGAAAACAGCCAAGAAACCAAGGGATATCTTTCGCGAAACGTGCTTGAATGGCGCCGAGCTGGTCCACCTGTCTCCACATTTTCGTTTATTTCTCCACTCTCCTTCCACTTATCTTCGTTCCCTAAGAATCAAATAGAGATAAAGGATGAGGGTATTAGTAGAGACCAACCCCAGCCTTGTATCTGGTCAACAAACCGAGAAAACAGCCAAGAAACCAAGGGATGTCTGTAGCGAAAAATGCTTGCATCTCGCCGAGCTGGTCCACCTGTCTCCACATTTTCGTTTATTTCTCCACTCTCGTTCCGCTTATCTTCATTCTCTAAGTGCCAAAGTAGAGACGAAGGATCAGGGTATCATGAGCGATCAATCCCAGACTTGTATCTACTCCAGAAACCGAGAAAACAGCCAGGAAACCAAGGGATGTATGTCGAAAAAATTGCTTGCATGGCGCGAATCTCCTTCACTTGTGAAAACATTTTTCGTTATTTCTCTAGTCCCCTTCTACTTATATATATTCTGTATGTGGCAAAATGGAGTAGAAGGATCAGAGCATCAGTAGAGACCAACCCAAGTTTTCTATCTATTATAGAAACCGAGAAAACAGCGAAGAAATCAAGGGATGTCTGTAGCGAGAAATGCTTGCATGGCGCCGAGCTGGTCCACCTATCTCTATATTTTCCGTTATTTTTCCACTCTCCTTCCACTTATCTTCGTTCTGTAAGCGGCAAAGTGGAGGTGAAGGATCAGGGTATCATAAGAGACCATCATCAGCCTTGTATCCACTACAGAAACCGAGAAAACAGCCAAGAAACCATGGGATGTCTATGGCCATGAAGTGCTTGCATGGCGCCGAGGTCGTCCACTCGTCTCCATATTTTTGCTTATTTCTCCATTCCGTTTCCATTTATAAACGTTCATTAAATGCCAAAGTAGAAGAGAAGGATCAGAGTATCGGTAGAGACCAACCCGATTTTTCTAGCTGGTCTAAAAACCGAGAAAACAGCCAAGAAACCAAGGGATATCAATCGCGAAACGTGCTTGAATGGCGCCGAGGTGATCCACCTGTCTCCATATTTTCAATTATTTCTCCACTCTCCTTCCACTTATCTTCGTTCCCTAAGTGTCAAAGTGGAGTTGAATGATCAGGGTATCATTATGGATCAACCCCAGCCTTGTATCCACTAGTAACACCGAGAAAACAGACAAGAAACCAAGGAATGAATATCACGAAAAGTGCTTGCATTGCGGGAATCTGGTCCACTTGTCTCCATATTTTCCGTTATTTCTCCACTCTCCTTCCACGTATCTTCGTTCCTTAAGTGGCAAAGTGGAGGTAAAGGATCAGGGTATCAGTAGAGACCCACCTGAGCCTTGTATCCACTCTAAAACCCGAGAAAACAACAAAGAAACCAAGGGATGTAGTACGTCGCCATGAAGTACCAGCATGGC
>NC_066512.1:4771551-4789051 GCF_024679095.1 Eriocheir sinensis
AAGTGAATAATCCAATTTTTTTATTTTTTTATTTATTTATGATTTTTTTTATAAGTAATTGAGAATCCACTTAAGTTTGAAAAATAACTTACATAAAGTTACTTGAAACTTCTTTTCCGGCAATTTGCAACACATGAAGATTATTCAACACATGAGAATCTCTCACATACTCACAATGAAAAACATTTAAATTTGTAATATACCCCCTACTTTTGGTAAATTATAACATTTTAACTTCTGTTTTCCTGTGTACATGAGAAATTTCCTTATTCAAAAAATACTTATATAGAATTCTCTTAAACTGAAATGCCCCATTATTACATTATGGAAATCTTTACAAGAGGAAACAAAAAAGCTATTTTGGGAAATACCCTTTAACAAATTTGACTGACATATAATTCAAAATAAAAGATACAATAGGATTTTCCCTTTAAAGAAACTATTCTCAATAGACTAAGTTTCATTTCAATTAAATACATCACCCTCTTAAGCTAAATGAAATTTTATTTTAATTGGATAGTAATTTTTCATCATATGAAATGCAATCCTCTGACTCTGAATGATACCATATAAAACATATAATGTACCTTTACCTATGCAAAATAATTACATACTTTTGATTCCTCCATTTCCCTATTTACTTATGCAGAAATACATAAAAGGTTCCTTTAAACTGTAATGCCACAGATTAAGATCTTTACAAAAGTAACAAAAAAAGCTATTATTGTGTATCACTTCCAACTTAAATTTGACTTAAACCTCAATTTTAAAAAAAGTATATATTTCCTTTTAACATTTTTTATAGAACAAAAAAACTATTCTCAATAGACTAAATTTGCTCTCAATCTTATTTCATTATCATAAGAAAATATATGCAAATAAAAAGACAAAAGCCTTTAATATACATTACTAGTTGAACATAAATCTATATTTGAAAATAAAAATAATACAGTTCAGGTGTGGAATGCTAAAGACAACATATATCTTGAGAAATAAAGACAGTGTTAACTAATTAAGCATTTCCTTTCAAATGAAAAACATAGATATTCAGTACTTGGTTTAGGTTTGGGTTAGGTTAGGTTAGGTGCAATAATGAGAGCTGTTGTTTATCGTGACCTGTACCCTCCCAAAAATTTTAACAAAATTTAGCAAATTAGTAGAAACTACTCTAATAGTACTATTATTTCCCAGCTGAGTTAACATAAAATGAATGGTGGCAAATTGGAGCAGAAGAGCTTAGGAATGTGATGATGCAATATTTTACCGGGTCCAAACAAATATAACCATTCATCGAAATTAGTATTTTTAAACCATATATATTCTACCTTGCCTCACCCAACCTAAACTTTTGACAAGTACTATGTATGAATTCACACTTGAAAAATTTTAATGATGATTAACAACATTCAAAATCACAAATTTGCAGTATTCTATTTTTCATTTACTTTTCCTAACTTTATATCTATATTTCAGCCACCTCACTTTAGCCAGTATTTTTTTCTCCATACTCATTTAGGAGTTTTGGGGTTTTTGTCAAGTATATTTCGCACTTTCTTCGATGATAAATTCTCGCCTTTCTTTATTTTATCCATGAATATTTTTTCAATTAATCTGTTTTCATAAGGAGAAAATTTTCTATTTAATGAATTTGTGCTTGAATGACTATTCATTTCTGAAGTTTCACTCTCTGAATCACTACATTCATCACTGATATTTTCATTTTTACTCCCTTCATAATTATGCTTTTCTTCATCTATCTTCTCTATGCGAATGCCAGAATAACTCGGTCGGTCACAATAGTTTGCTGCCTCAATAGCTTTAGAGGATGGAACAGCATCTCTTTTTTTATTGAGCAATCTGTATGTCTTTTTGCGGTATTAAACTCATGGTCCATATGAGTTGCCACATTTTCTGCCATTTCAGGGCAATGATAGAATATGTTGGTGGCAGCTGATTTTCTAAAATATTTGGAAATAATGCCCTATTCCACTTGCTATCCCTAATTTCTTAATGCCATTACTTACATTGCTGGCTGTGGTTGGAGTCCCTCCCATGACAAAAAAAGTAATCCCCACTTTCCTCAGTTTCAATCTTTGATCTCATGAATTTCAAATACTTCTGATAATAGGAATTTTCAGTTTCAGTGAGGACCAGGTTTGCTTCATCATGAGTGAAACTTGTTTTATGTTTTCCAATGCTGATGACCACGCGGTCTTCAATGCGTTCTCTTTGGAGAAATTCACTGACCCGTAGCTCTGCAAAAACACCTCCTCTTTTGCATTTTTATTAGTCCCATAAATATCAAAATATTCCTTACCAATGAAATGTCATTTCTTTTTGGTACATATTTGTCATCAAGTTGTTCTATTATTTTCACTGCTCCTTTATATTCTTCTGATGAATAGAATTTATCTAATTTATCACTATTTAACAACAACTGCTCTTGTTCTTTTCTCTTACACCTTTTTCCTCTCCACACATTTTGTAATAGCTACGGGACCACCCAGGCATAATGTTGCATAGGTGTTCTGCATCTGTGACCTCAGATTCAGAGAAAGGGGTTTCCTTTCTCTTCTTTGAAACGTATGCAAAGAACTTTTTCAGACTAGCGAGGTATGTTATTATTGTTTGTGATTTCCAGTCTTTTTCAGTTTTTTTCTTACCAAAGTACTTCCAAAGTTTTTCTTCCACCAGCAGTTCTTGTACATTATTTGCCTCTAGATCTGCTATCACTATTTTCAACCTGCCTATGTTATATGATATTGTTTTCATTTCTAGTGACCCTCCAGCAGGACCTTTCAAAAAAATTTCATAGTTAAGGAGTATTTCTTTCCAATATGTACTAACAACATCACTATTGTCTGTGTAGTCTATCTCTTCTTCATCTGTACTGCCTGTACCAGAACTCAATCTTTGCTTTACTTTATCTTGTAACTCAAATTCGGTATTTTCTAGTGGGGTGTTCTCAGATGAGGCTTGGGAATAGAATGCTTCAGGTTGGAGGCATATCCCATGCACCCTCTTCATGTGCTGACCCAATCGAGTAACCTGTGCATAGCAGTTCTTGACTGTACACGTTTTCCTAACTTTTCTTGTAAAGAGCCCTCTGTATTTTCTTGTTCCCATGATGCATGATATTTTTTTAGCTCTATCTGTGGACCATCCATGTACTCTCACTAGGTGGCGAGGCAGGTGAACTAGTTTTTTTTTGCATGCTGGGCAATTAGATTTTTCCTCTGCTTTTTTACTGTTAGGGAAAGTACATCTACTAATCCATCACAAGGCAAGACCTCTGCCGAGTTCTCAACATTTAGAATAATCTCCTGGGGCTTCGGGTCTTCAATTGGGAGAAAAGTTTCTTCAGGTTGATAGACTGTTTCAAGGGTAGCAGCAGAGGCCTCAGGTGGAGCTAGCTCTTCAACATTTACCTCCACCTGCGGCATAATTCTGATTAGTCATGTAAAGTCACATTTGAATCAGGGTATGAAATAGGACATACTGAAAGAGCAAAACCTGTCCAGTGATTGGTGTGATGGTTGGGTATATTATTTCAAAACTTAATAAAATCAAGTATAATTACACATAGGAGCATAATTATAAATAATTCAAGTATAATTATGGAACTATAATTATACTTACATTGTAAAATTGTAAATGAGGTGCAATATATTAGAAGGCTATTGTTTAAATGAAGCTTTGGTAACTATGGTAACAGTAGCTATCAAGTGCTAACTACTAAGCAAGATTGATTATAAAGTGATTTTATTTTCAAATTATATATTGATTCCCTGTTTTAATGCATGAAAATTAAATTACGTTAAAGGAGTTTAAGCCCTCAAGTTTTACTTTTTAAGTGTGAGTAATAAAGGAAATCTAGAGATGGTATAAATTAGTCAAATAACCATAAAATATTATGTGATTCGCATAGTTGGTTTTGGCAGCAATGGGAAAGAGTCACATTCATTAAGCTCAAGGAACTCCAGGAAGTTGCAAGTGTAGATAGCTGAAGAGTGGTCATCTGCATACTTGAGCATTGTGCCTTAATGAGAATGAACCCACTAACAAATCTGGGACTTGAACCTGCACTCATGGCTTAGTAACTATGAAGTGCTAACCACTAAGCAAGCTTGATTATAAAGTAATTTTATTTTCAAATTATATATTGATTCCCTGTCAGTGAGGGGCCTGGACTCAGCAACATCTAATTATTCATTTACCTCCACATGCTGGCTTGGGAGATATGTCCTGTGGTCATTTATTTTGTCACTGTGTGGCTCGCAGGAATGGGATCTTGACTTCATTGATACCTGCAAATTTTATTTAGGTTAGTTTCATGGTTTTTCTGGATAAGATTGCATTTAATTGTGTGGTAAAAACAATGCACATCCTTTGAAACTATTAAAAAAATAATACATCCATATGAAAATTTTATATATATATATATATATATATATATATATATATATATATATATATATATATATATATATATATATATATATATATATATATATATATATATATATATATATATATATATGCAGAAAATTTTAAACCCAAGAACTTAAAGTATGGGAGGAAATATTTGTAAATTAAGAGAAATTATGCTATAATAACTCAAGAGTTCAATTGTGTTAATGAAAGGATAAATTCTAAGTGTTAACAGCTAACAGAGTCAGGCATAATAAATTTATAAAATGTTATGTTGTGTTTAAATGCTAGAAGCTGTACGGTATTAATAATATTTTTTTCATTATCATTACTAACTATGATAATAATGGGAATAAATATTTCTGACTGCAACAAAATAAGTAATACAAATACAGAAAAAGATAATTTAAAATTGACTATGGTCAGTTTGGCTTTAGGTTGGGGAGACCTACAACTTCAGCAATTTACAGTTAATATGGAAAAAGATTGTATCATGCTTAGGGTAGGTATATGTCAGAGTACTATGTGATGCTGTAAGATGGGCTTTTTGAAGGCAAAGAGAACCAGAAAGATTAGTGAAAATGGTTGAGAAAATTTGTGCTGTCTGAGTAGCATGTAAACTCAGCTGAAACAGGAGTGTGCCACTGTGTCACTTCTACGAAAGGATAAGGAGAGGTATACCAGGGAACTTTTGCTGAGGATGTTGAGAGTAGTCTAAAGGCTAACAACCTTCAGCCTGCCTACTATGTCTTTAAGAGGTTTTGCTCTAAATCCACAACATGGAAGAGGCCTGTCCAAAAGAGTATTAATAAAATTTTGCTTGTTAAAAAATGGAGGTGTACAACGCTTTGTCTTTTAGTAGCAATAAAATTATAATACACAGTAGTAAAGATAAGCATTTCCAGAGCCTTGGGCTTAGGGCTACCCTCTGGGTTGACTCTAGAGTGCTCACCTCCCATTCCTGCACACCAAGTTTGAGTTCCAGCAGGTTCATTGACAAAATTTGAATATTACAAAAGATAAAACCCATGTGTTTACAAGTATCTATCAGGACAAGGCATCAGAGAGGTGGCAGCGTAGACCTACACTTAGACCTGCAGGTCCAGGAAGGAAAAGGAGTTGCCCTGAGACTGTAGGATACCTCATGTTCTCTCAGAGAGTGGTGAGCTTATCAAGGAAGAAAATAAATTTTAGACTATCATAAATACATGTAAATTGCTCTTAGGAGGAGGGAAAGCAATGTAATGCACAGGAGTAGTAGAGGTAAGCATTTTCAGAGTTTTGGGTCTTGGGATACCCTTTGGGTCAACACTAGAGTGCTCATCTCCTATTTATTTCTGTAGTTTTCCTGGCAGGAGCTCCATTGAGAAAATTTAATTCTTATGAGTATCTTCTGAGGCATCAGATAGTTTGAGTGGAAATAGACTTTTAGTATAAAAAAATATTTGTGTAGAATGTACTAAGACAATAATGCAAAATCATACTCACCTTTATAACAGTCTTCGGCATGTTATAAGGTGCACTTTAAACAGCTTCATGGCTAAACCTGAAAGAGGTTTAGTTGAAAGATCCAGGGGACATAGTTGTTCAGCCATCCTTTGTTTATGGTTGAACAAAGCCCAAACTACAAACAGTCTTGGTCAACAAATCAGTCAAGCTGTTTGTCCCAGTAACCTCTAAATAAAGAAGGAATTAATTTGACATAAAACACAACACAAATGATGAAACCAAACCTGAACTATAATTAATTGTAGAATAGCACAACCCCTATAAAAATTTGTTATCCATCTACAGTAAAATGAGCTATTACATACAAGGGAGGGCTCCTTCCCTTGACCCACTACTTCATAACTGTTTCCCTCTCTATCACTAAGAAGCTCCCTGTTGGATAAGTGGGGTTTTAGGGTGAGGGGAACATAAGTGAACGAACTTATCTATCTATACCTTTTAAACTGTTTATAAAGGCTGTCTTCACACAATGTGGGACATAGAGCTAGATGGGCAGTGGCATTGGTTATAATAAAGGGACACCATGGAGAGGACAGTTGTTTATTTATTTAATTTTTATTTGTGTGGGCACCAGGCATAGTAAAATTATAGGGGGCCATGAAACACTGAACACAGGTACAAGGTTGCTCAAACTCACTTAGGTCTATCAGTCTGGAGAATTCCCTGCCTGATCAGGTTGTTGCTATGGAGTTTATCTCATTCTTCAAATCAGCTCTATATTCCTTTACCATTTCCAAGACTAACCCCTAACACATCTTCCCTCCCTGCCTTCCTTCCTTGTTATCAATTTAACAATTTCCTTTTAATCACTACAGTGACTACACACTTCAAGTATTACTCCTAGCACCAATAAACTCAGGCCATATATAATTATTTCTGCATAAGGTACATAGTTCAGTCATATATCCCTTAACGCTACTAATTGACCCTACTAATAATGGACTGGCATACCTGCAGATTGGTGCTACCCTATTTTAAAACATTTAACTTCTTCATACTTGCTTGAAAGGCCTTAACAAGGTGGGGGAGCTACCTCCACGCCCATAGAGCTAGGAAACTAAGGTAGAATGCTGTGATACTTGAGTGGCGTGGACGGTACAAATGACTGTCATGGGAACCAACATTTATATTCTCTACATGTCCATCTCCTGTGTGGTTGCGTTGGTTTTACTATTATGAAAGCATGCCTGCAGGGGAAGCGTGACATGCGGTGGCTTATTCAGTACAATGACGGTCATGGGAGCTAACCGACAATCTAAATCCTGAATTATCGTCATGTTCATCTCCTCCAAGCGCCTCCGTGGTGCAGTGGTCAGCATGTCTGGCTACGAATATGCGGGCCTGGTTCGAATCCCGGCCTGGGCAGTCGGCGCACAGCCCACCCAGCTGTTCATCATCCCTTTCGGGTTGGTCGATAAATGGGTACCTGGGGAAACCTGGGGAAGGTAAACTGTGGATATCCCGGATGTCATACCAGCCCTGTGTCCCGGGATAGCGGGTTCTTACCCACCACAGGCTCCAAGGGCTAATGGGACGGAGATGGGCACCGCAGCTATGCGCAGCCACTGCGTATGCACCCACTTTACCTTTACCATCTCCTATGAGTTCATCTTCATTCTATCACTACGAATACACAGTAATTATGGGTGACTTACCATAGTTTTTACTGCTGAAGATATGCATGAAGAAGGCGTAATGGCGGCCACCGCGTGGCAGGAACAGCGCTGCAACAATTTCTCGGCTTGTGATTGGCTCGCTGAAAATAGTAGCTGGAACCTCGACAAAACGATACTGAAGTGCAGGTCGCAACACATCAAATCTGAGGGTGGGTGCGAAAGCGCAACGCGGTACTAAAGCGCAGTGTTGCGATACTAAAGCGCGAGGGGGTGGTTCCAAAGCGCAGACACCCCATAAAAAGTCACGAAAGCGCATTTTTCCTCTAACCAAAGCGCATAATGAAATCTACAACAACAACAACAATAACAACAACAACAACAACAACAACAACAACAACAACAGCAACAACAACAACAACAACAACAACAACAACAACAACAACAACAGCAACAAAAACAACAACAACAACAACAACAGCAACAACAACAACAGCAACAACAACAGCAACAACAACAACAACAACAACAACAACAACAACAACAACAACAACAACAACAGCAACAACAACAACAACAACAGCAACAACAACAGCAACAACAACAACAACAACAACAACAACAACAACAACAGCAACAACAACAGCAATAACAACAACAACAACAACAACAACAACAACAACAACAACAACAGCAACAACAACAACAACAGCAACAACAACAACAACAACAGCAACAACAACAACAACAGCAACAACAACAACAGCAACAACAACAACAGCAACAACAACAACAGGATATTGATCAACAAGCGCTATGGGACCCCAAACAACAGAAATTCTAGTATCGCCAATATAATGCCAGGGAATGCCTCACACTTGCTCATTTTGATATATATTATTGACGTTGGCCAAAATCATCTTTTTATAGCAGCTTGGCAATTTTTTGCTCATTTGAAAAAGAGATACTGAACAATAAGGGCAAGATTTGGGTTCCAAAGCGCCTAAGTTGTTGTTCAGTAGTCTCTATGATAAATCAATGTTGTTCACGGCGTGGGTGAACAGATATTCACCCTAAATCAACAACAAAATACGATAACTCTTAGATATGAACAGGAAAGAACAACAAATTTGGACCAAAAAATTGGACCAAAAACTGCAGTGACTTTGCTATGACCTTCTTAAACTAGTGTTCTTACTCTTCGCACAAACTTCCTATGTTTTTTGAAACGCGAATAACTTTAATACTGCAAAACCAAATGAGCTGATTTTTCACCACAACAAGGATAATGTAAAATTATTTAATATTCTAAAGTTTTGGCTCGGTAGTTACAATGGTTTTTTAGTTAAAAATCGGATAGTAGTTTTATGGTGCGCTTCTGTAACACAACAAAAACCATCAAAACATACATTCATCGCTGGTGAAAAACTACTTCACTTTGGACTGCTGTGTAAAGTTATTTTATAGCATACGTGGCAACTACTAAAAGAGACAAGTCTCGTGTCTTTAAATGCACTACTAATTATTTTAAAGGAATAAATCGCCTGAAACACGAGAAATTGCTGCGCTTTGGAACCGTTTTTTTCAACTTTGACTGGCCATATAAAAAAAAGTATTATAGATACCGCCTTTAAACTTTCAAATCACAGATATATTTTCATACTGAAGCTTTTTAAACAATCTTCTCATTTTCCAAATTTTAGCCATATTTGATGAAAAATACTTAACAAAAATCATGAATTATATTTAGAAGCATAGAAAATGTTATTTTGATAAAAAAACTAACCTAACCTAACTTAACAGTTTATAACATACTGTAAAGAAAAAAAAAACATGATTAATGTTTTGCCTTTGTCCTACTTAAAACCCGTTTTCTATAAGCACTGGTAATTAAAAACAGCCTGTGTGTTACGTAACCTTACCATCTGCTGACTTCAGGAGGAAAATAATGGCTCTCCATATTACTTACTGCCACAGGGATTTGAGGATTCTTTACTTTGTTTCTCTCTCTCTTTAAAAATAAGCTTGACCGTCACTTCCTTGAACTTAATATTAATTAGAGTAGAACTGCAATGTTTTGGAGCCATCTGATTAACGTAGAATCACTTAGGTTTAAGGACAGGCCACCTAGTCTGGACCATGGGGTCTGTGTGGTCTGGTTTTCTATGTAAATCTATGTAAATCTCTCTCTCTCTCTCTCTCTCTCTCTCTCTCTCTATCTCTATATCTATATATATATCTATATATATATATATATATATATATATATATATATATATATATATATATATATATATATATATATATATATATATATATATATATATATATATATATATGGTAAAAATTCGTTGCTGTACTGCGGACGTTTTTCTTGACAGACAAAGTTTAATTTTTTTTTAAAAATTTTGGTTGTGATTTTTGTGTTTTTTTTTGGGCAAACCCTTAAAAAAGCATGTTTTCGATATTGGAAAAAAATCGAAAACACGTTTTAAAGATTTTACAACGAAAACCAGTCTCCAAATGAAAATAAAAAACTAATCTAACCAAATCAAACCTAATCTAACCCTGCGGGGCTGACTAATCTAACCAAACCAAACCTAACCGAAGCTAACCTAACCCTGCGGGGCTGACTAACATAAACAAAACCAAGACTAAGATCAAGACTGCTCACGCACGGAATTACCCGGGTTACGTTAGGTTAGGTTAGGTTAGGTTAGATTGGTCATCCCCGCAGGGTTAGGTTAGGTTAGATTAGTCAGCCCCGCAGGTTAGGTTAGCTTTAGTTTTATTAGTTTTTCATTTTGGAGACTTTAGTCGAATCATTAAAAATGTTTTTTCTATTTTTTTTTTCAAGTATCCAAAACATATTTTTTAATGATTTGCCCAGGTTTTCATTATTCATAGCAAGGTAGTGTGAGGATTGTGAGTGATATTATGTACAATGCAAGTTGCTATGAGACTGCAGTACTGCAACGACGCTTAACCATATATATATATATATATATATATATATATATATATATATATATATATATATATATATATATATATATATATATATATATATATATATATATATATATATATATATATATATATATATATATATATATATATATATATATATATATATATATATATATATATATATATATATATATATATATATATATATATATATATATATATAGGCATATACACACACCTTTTGGATGGTTGTGTTTCATGGAAACTGTATTCATCAGTCTCAAACTTTATTTCATGGCTTTTAGTAAACTAGTTTCTCAGGTAATATACTACCGTATTTTTTTTTTTCTGGTATTCCTGTAGGATTTAATGATGAGGGGCTCAAATGTTGGGTGCTTATAACAAACAAGTTATGGAAAAAAATATAGGTGATGACAAAAGTGAATAATCCAATTTTTTTATTTTTTTATTTATTTATGATTTTTTTTATAAGTAATTGAGAATCCACTTAAGTTTGAAAAATAACTTACATAAAGTTACTTGAAACTTCTTTTCCGGCAATTTGCAACACATGAAGATTATTCAACACATGAGAATCTCTCACACATACTCACAATGAAAAACATTTAAATTTGTAATATACCCCCTACTTTTGGTAAATTATAACATTTTAACTTCTGTTTTCCTGTGTACATGAGAAATTTCCTTATTCAAAAAATACTTATATAGAATTCTCTTAAACTGAAATGCCCCATTATTACATTATGGAAATCTTTACAAGAGGAAACAAAAAAGCTATTTTGGGAAATACCCTTTAACAAATTTGACTGACATATAATTCAAAATAAAAGATACAATAGGATTTTCCCTTTAAAGAAACTATTCTCAATAGACTAAGTTTCATTTCAATTAAATACATCACCCTCTTAAGCTAAATGAAATTTTATTTTAATTGGATAGTAATTTTTCATCATATGAAATGCAATCCTCTGACTCTGAATGATACCATATAAAACATATAATGTACCTTTACCTATGCAAAATAATTACATACTTTTGATTCCTCCATTTCCCTATTTACTTATGCAGAAATACATAAAAGGTTCCTTTAAACTGTAATGCCACAGATTAAGATCTTTACAAAAGTAACAAAAAAAGCTATTATTGTGTATCACTTCCAACTTAAATTTGACTTAAACCTCAATTTTAAAAAAGTATATATTTCCTTTTAACATTTTTATAGAACAAAAAACTATTCTCAATAGACTAAATTTGCTCTCAATCTTATTTCATTATCATAAGAAAATATATGCAAATAAAAGACAAAAGCCTTTAATATACATTACTAGTTGAACATAAATCTATATTTGAAAATAAAATAATACAGTTCAGGTGTGGAATGCTAAAGACAACATATATCTTGAGAAATAAAGACAGTGTTAACTAATTAAGCATTTCCTTTCAAATGAAAAACATAGATATTCAGTACTTGGTTTAGGTTTGGGTTAGGTTAGGTTAGGTGCAATAATGAGAGCTGTTGTTTATCGTGACCTGTACCCTCCCAAAAATTTTAACAAAATTTAGCAAATTAGTAGAAACTACTCTAATAGTACTATTATTTCCCAGCTGAGTTAACATAAAATGAATGGTGGCAAATTGGAGCAGAAGAGCTTAGGAATGTGATGATGCAATATTTTACCGGGTCCAAACAAATATAACCATTCATCGAAATTAGTATTTTTAAACCATATATATTCTACCTTGCCTCACCCAACCTAAACTTTTGACAAGTACTATGTATGAATTCACACTTGAAAAATTTTAATGATGATTAACAACATTCAAAATCACAAATTTGCAGTATTCTATTTTTCATTTACTTTTCCTAACTTTATATCTATATTTCAGCCACCTCACTTTAGCCAGTATTTTTTTTTCTCCATACTCATTTAGGAGTTTTGGGGTTTTTGTGTCAAGTATATTTCGCACTTTCTTCGATGATAAATTCTCGCCTTTCTTTATTTTATCCATGAATATTTTTTCAATTAATCTGTTTTCATAAGGAGAAAATTTTCTATTTAATGAATTTGTGCTTGAATGACTATTCATTTCTGAAGTTTCACCTCTGAATCACTACATTCATCACTGATATTTTCATTTTTACTCCCTTCATAATTATGCTTTTCTTCATCTATCTTCTCTATGCGAATGCCAGAATAACTCGGTCGGTCACAATAGTTTGCTGCCTCAATAGCTTTAGAGGATGGAACAGCATCTCTTTTTTTTATTGAGCAATCTGTATGTCTATTTTGAGGTATTAAAATCATGGTCCATATGATTTGCCACATTTTCTGCCATTTCAGTGCAATGATATAATATGTTGGTGGCAGCTGATTTTCTAAAAATATTTTGAAATAATGACCCTATTCCACTTGCTATCCATAATTTCTTAATGACATTACTTACATTGTTGGCTGTGGTTGGAGTCCCTCCCATGACAAAAAAAGTAATCCCCACTTTCCTCAGTTTCAATCTTTGATCTCATGAATTTCAAATACTTGATAATAGGAATTTTCAGTTTCAGTGAGGACCAGGTTTGCTTCATCATGAGTGAAACTTGTTTTATGTTTTCCAATGCTGATGACCACGCGGTCTTCAATGCGTTCTCTTTGGAGAAATTCACTGACCCGTAGCTCTGCAAAAACACCTCCTCTTTTTGCATTTTTTATTAGTCCCATAAATATCAAAATATTCCTTACCAATGAAATGTCATTTCTTTTTGGTACATATTTGTCATCAAGTTGTTCTATTATTTTCACTGCTCCTTTATATTCTTCTGATGAATAGAATTTATCTAATTTATCACTATTTAACAACAACTGCTCTTGTTCTTTTCTCTTACACCTTTTTTCCTCTCCACACATTTTGTAATAGCTACGGGACCACCCAGGCATAATGTTGCATAGGTGTTCTGCATTCAGACCTCAGATTCAGAGAAAGGGTTTCCTTTCTTTGAAACGTATGCAAAGAACTTTTTCAGACTAGCGAGGTATGTTATTATTGTTTGTGATTTCCAGTCTTTTTCAGTTTTTTTCTTACCAAAGTACTTCCAAAGTTTTTCTTCCACCAGCAGTTCTTGTACATTATTTGCCTCTAGATCTGCTATCACTATTTTCAACCTGCCTATGTTATATGATATTGTTTTCATTTCTAGTGACCTCCAGCAGGACCTTTCAAAAAAATTTCATAGTTAAGGAGTATTTCTTTCCAATATGTACTAACAACATCACTATTGTCTGTGTAGTCTATCTCTTCTTCATCTGTACTGCCTGTACCAGAACTCAATCTTTGCTTTACTTTATCTTGTAACTCAAATTCGGTATTTTCTAGTGGGTGTTCTCAGATGAGGCTTGGGAATAGAATGCTTCAGGTTGAGGCATATCCCATGCACCCTCTTCATGTGCTGACCCAATCGAGTAACCTGTGCATAGCAGTTCTTGACTGTACACGTTTTCCTAACTTTTCTTGTAAAGAGCCCTCTGTATTTTCTTGTTCCCATGATGCATGATATTTTTTTAGCTCTATCTGTGGACCATCCATGTACTCTCACTAGGTGGCGAGGCAGGTGAACTAGTTTTTTTGCATGCTGGGCAATTAGATTTTTCCTCTGCTTTTTACTGTTAGGAAAGTACATCTACTAATCCATCACAAGGCAAGACCTCTGCCGAGTTCTCAACATTTAGAATAATCTCCTGGGGCTTGGGTCTTCAATTGGGAGAAAAGTTTCTTCAGGTTGATAGACTGTTTCAAGGGTAGCAGCAGAGGCCTCAGGTGGAGCTAGCTCTTCAACATTTACCTCCACCTGCGGCATAATTCTGATTAGTCATGTAAAGTCACATTTGAATCAGGGTATGAAATAGGACATACTGAAAGAGCAAAACCTGTCCAGTGATTGGTGTGATGGTTGGGTATATTATTTCAAAACTTAATAAAATCAAGTATAATTACACATAGGAGCATAATTATAATAATTCAAGTATAATTATGGAACTATAATTATACTTACATTGTAAAATTGTAAATGAGGTGCAATATATTAGAAGGCTATTGTTTAAATGAAGCTTTGGTAACTATGGTAACAGTAGCTATCAAGTGCTAACTACTAAGCAAGATTGATTATAAAGTGATTTTATTTTCAAATTATATATTGATTCCTGTTTTAATGCATGAAAATTAAATTACGTTAAAGGAGTTTAAGCCCTCAAGTTTTACTTTTTAAGTGTGAGTAATAAAGGGAAATCTAGAGATGGTATAAATTAGTCAAATAACCATAAAATATTATGTGATTCGCATAGTTGGTTTTGGCAGCAATGGGAAAGAGTCACATTCATTAAGCTCAAGGAACTCCAGGAAGTTGCAAGTGTAGATAGCTGAAGAGTGGTCATCTGCATACTTGAGCATTGTGCCTTAATGAGAATGAACCCACTAACAAATCTGGGACTTGAACCTGCACTCATGGCTTAGTAACTATGAAGTGCTAACCACTAAGCAAGCTTGATTATAAAGTAATTTTATTTTCAAATTATATATTGATTCCCTGTCAGTGAGGGGCCTGGACTCAGCAACATCTAATTATTCATTTACCTCCACATGCTGGCTTGGGAGATATGTCCTGTGGTCATTTATTTTGTCACTGTGTGGCTCGCAGGAATGGGATCTTGACTTCATTGATACCTGCAAATTTTATTTAGGTTAGTTTCATGGTTTTTCTGGATAAGATTGCATTTAATTGTGTGGTAAAAACAATGCACATCCTTTGAAACTATTAAAAAATAATACATCCATATGAAAATTTTACTATATATATATATATATATATATATATATATATATATATATATATATATATATATATATATATTTATATATATATATATATATATATTTATATATTTATATATATATATATTTATATATATATATATATATATATATAATGCAGAAAATTTTAAACCCAAGAACTTAAAGTATGGGGAAATATTTGTAAATTAAGAGAAATTATGCTATAATAACTCAAGAGTTCAATTGTGTTAATGAAAGGATAAATTCTAAGTGTTAACAGCTAACAGAGTCAGGCATAATAAATTTATAAAATGTTATGTTGTGTTTAAATGCTAGAAGCTGTACGGTATTAATAATATTTTTTCATTATCATTACTAACTATGATAATAATGGGAATAAATATTTCTGACTGCAACAAAATAAGTAATACAAATACAGAAAAGATAATTTAAAATTGACTATGGTCAGTTTGGCTTTAGGTTGGGAGACCTACAACTTCAGCAATTTACAGTTAATATGGAAAAGATTGTATCATGCTTAGGGTAGGTATATGTCAGAGTACTATGTGATGCTGTAAGATGGGCTTTTGAAGGCAAAGAGAACCAGAAAGATTAATGAAAATGGTTGAGAAAATTTGTGCTGTCTGAGTAGCAGGGAAACTCAGCTGAAACAGGAGTGTGCCACTGTGTCACTTCTACGAAAGGATAAGGAGAGGTATACCAGGAACTTTTGCTGAGGATGTTGAGAGTAGTCTAAAGGCTAACAACCTTCAGCCTGCCTACTATGTCTTTAAGAGGTTTTGCTCTAAATCCACAACATGGAAGAGGCCTGTCCAAAAGAGTATTAATAAAATTTTGCTTGTTAAAAATGGAGGTGTACAACGCTTTGTCTTTTAGTAGCAATAAAATTATAATACACAGTAGTAAAGATAAGCATTTCCAGAGCCTTGGGCTTAGGGCTACCCTCTGGGTTGACTCTAGAGTGCTCACCTCCCATTCCTGCACACCAAGTTTGAGTTCCAGCAGGTTCATTGACAAAATTTGAATATTACAAAAGATAAAACCCATGTGTTTACAAGTATCTATCAGGACAAGGCATCAGAGAGGTGGCAGCGTAGACTCACACTTAGACCTGCAGGTCCAGGAAGGGAAAAGGAGTTGCCCCGAGACTGTAGGATACCTCATGTTCTCTCAGAGAGTGGTGAGCTTATCAAGGAAGAAAATAAATTTTAGACTATCATAAATACATGTAAATTGCTCTTAGGAGGAGGGGAAAGCAATGTAATGCACAGGAGTAGTAGAGGTAAGCATTTTCAGAGTTTTGGGTCTTGGGATACCCTTTGGGTCAACACTAGAGTGCTCATCTCCTATTTATTTCTGTAGTTTTCTGGCAGGAGCTCCATTGAGAAAATTTAATTTATGAGTATCTTCTGAGGCATCAGATAGTTTGAGTGGAAATAGACTTTTTAGTATAAAAAAAATATTTGTGTAGAATGTACTAAGACAATAATGCAAAATCATACTCACCTTTATAACAGTCTTCGGCATGTTATAAGGTGCACTTTTAGGCAGCTTCATGGCTAAACCTGAAAGAGGTTTAGTTGAAAGATCCAGGGGACATAGTTGTTCAGCCATCCTTTGTTTATGGTTGAATAAAGCCCAAACTACAAACAGTCTTGGTCAACAAATCAGTCAAGCTGTTTGTCCCAGTAACCTGTAAATAAAGAAGGAATTAATTTGACATAAAACACAACACAAATGATGAAACCAAACCTGAACTATAATTAATTGTAGAATAGCACAACCCCTATAAAAATTTGTTATCCATCTACAGTAAAAATGAGCTATTACATACAAGGGAGGGGCTCCTTCCCCTTGACCCACTACTTCATAACTGTTTCCTCTCTATCACTAAGAAGCCCTGTTGGATAAGTGGGGTTTTAGGGTGAGGGGAACATAAGTGAACGAACTTATCTATCTATACCTTTTAAACTGTTTATAAAGGCTGTCTTCACACAATGTGGGACATAGAGCTAGATGGGCAGTGGCATTGGTTATAATAAAGGGACACCATGGAGAGGACAGTTGTTTATTTATTTAATTTTTATTTGTGTGGGCACCAGGCATAGTAAAAT
>NC_066512.1:4794051-4796551 GCF_024679095.1 Eriocheir sinensis
AGTGAGAGAAGGCAGACTGAGAGAGTTGCTCAAAATTCACAATCAACAATTCGGATTCATGACTGGATCGAGCACTGTGGATGCAACATTTATTGTAAGGCAGATACAGGAAAAATATCTAGAAGGAAACAGAAAAGTGTATTGGTGTTTTGTGGACTTGAGAAAGCTTATGACAGAGTGCCGAGAGAAGTCTTGTATTGGAGCTTGAGAAAGAGAGGAGTGCCGGAAAAGCTGATAAGATTGGTGAGGATGATGTATGAGGGAGCTAAAACAACGGTGCCGACGAAGTATGGAGAAACAGAGTCTTTCTTAGTTGAAGTAGGACTCCATCAGGGATCAGCTTCGAGTCCTTTCTGTTTCTTACTGTGTTGGACACAATAACAATGGACATAAGGGAAAATGATGACCTGTGGGAGTTGTTATTCGCCGACGACCTAGCCATCATTGCGGATACAGAGGAAGGCCTACAGCAGAGATATTTGATATGGAAAGGTAACCTGGAGAGAAAGGGAATGAAAGTCAACACACAAAAGACGGAGGTAATGGTAAGCAGTAGGGAAGGGCATGAAGAAATGAGTGTAACATCGGAAGATTGAAACAGACGAATGAATTTAAATATTTGGGATCAGTAATTGCAGATTAAGGAGGGACAGAGAGACACAGAGTAAAAGATGTATGGCAAAATGGAGGAAGTGAGCGGGTGACCTTAGATAAGAAAATACCATTGAAACTGAGAATGAAAAATACAAAGTGTGCTGAGACCAGTACTTTGTATGGCGCAGAAACATTGTCCTTCAGGAAGAAAGAAGAAGGCATTTTGAGAGAACGGGGATGAGGATGGTGAGGTGGATAGCACACTGTTGGGGAGGAGACAAAGGAAGATATAAGAAGAATGTGGAATATGTAATATAAAGGAGAAGGCGAGAGGAGCACGACTGAGATACTAATGACACGTGAAAAGGAGAGATGATGATGGACCAGTGACGAAGGCAATGGTGGCGGGGTTAGGGGAAGAAGGAGTATCGGAAGACAAAGAATAAGATGGAGAGATGATGATGGACCAGTGACGAAGGCAATGGTGGCCGGGCTAGGGGAAGAAGGAGTATCGGAAGACAAAGAATAAGATGGAGAGATGATGATGGACCAGTGACGAAGGCAATGGTGGCGGGGTTAGGGGAAGAAGGAGTATCGGAAGACAAAGAATAAGATGGAGAGATGTGATAAAGTGTGACATGAATACACTACGAGTGCAAGACGATGATACAATGGATAGAAGCAGGTGGCGAAAGATAACTCGAGCGGCCGACCCTGCAATACAGTGGATTATATATATATATATATATATATATATATATATATATATATATATATATATATATATATATATATATATATATATATATATATATATATATATATATATATATATATATATATATATATATATATATATATATAGTGCTGTTGTCCTTTAGCAAGTTGTATTTTCTCTTCTTTAAATTAATCGCCTGTCGAACTTGGGTAGTCATCCATGTGTGGCATTATTTGTTCTCCTAGTCTTCATGGGAACAGTTGTTCTCTCTACCTCTAAGAGTTTGTTCTTGAAATCGTTCCACGCGCCGTCCACAGGAGTGAGGTTCATGGGTTCCCAAGATGTCTGGGTTAGCAGCTCACGAGCGAGATTAAAATTGGCTCTTGTGTAGTCTTGAATCCTGGACGTGTTCTCGGTGAGTTCATGGTCTGTTCTGATCTTTAGGCGAATTAGGTGATGGTCGCAACCACTTAGTTTTTCGCCGACCTGACATTCACGTGTGAGATCTGAATCACTCACGAGTACTAGGTCTAATAAGTTATTTTCCCTTGTCGGTTGGGTAACAGTCTGAGTTAGAAAAGTGTCCTCTAACATTTCGAGCGATCTGTTACCCTCCCGATCTCCAATCATCGTGGTCCAGTCAATGTTGGAACAGTTAAAGTCCCCGATCATGACTGACTGTTTGTTTTGTGTTATGGTGTGAATTTCCTCGTCCAGCGCTTCGGCGTCTGCTGCTTGTTGCTTTGGAGGTCTGTAAACGGTTCCAATCGTTATTTTGTTGTGCTTGCTAGTCTCCAGTTCAACATATACAGAGTCATATTTCTGAGTCCTCTTGATATTTTCACGGCCGGGTATTTGTTCTTGACGTAACAGATAACACCTCCTCCTTTCTTGTGAAGTCTGTTTTTGTAGAAGCTCTCGTATCCCGGAATTGAGAATTCGGTCATTAGGTGGTCAGAGGTGGCCCACGTTTCGGTGATGGCAATCACGTCCGGTCTTTCTACGTTAACGTAGGCAAGTAACTCATCCCTTTTGGGGATTAAGTCTGCGCGTTGGTGTATAGGACAGAATGTCCTTCTTGACTTCAGTGCTTCGAGGCACAGTAGTCTGGTGTCTCCGTGTGTTTTCTGTTGGGGCCTTGGTGTGATGGCGGTCTCTACTGGCTGGCTGTTTACGGTGCCCTCCTGC
>NC_066512.1:4801551-4826551 GCF_024679095.1 Eriocheir sinensis
AGTCGATCAGTACAAAAAGGATATGATCTAGAGGCTATCGGGGAGAGGGACAGGCGGGCGAGGATACTGAAGGACCCTCGTGAACATGGAGGCAGAAACAATAACAAGTCGGTCAGTCCATAGAGAATCGAGCACAGTTTGAGATGCGGTGACAGACACACAAAGAGAGGCAGGAAGGATCATCCGGTGCCGTTTTTGTAAACACGATAACCTTTATCGCTGCTTCTGACGATAAGAACCATCACCACCACCACCACCACCACCACCACCACCACCGTCACCACCACCACCACCACCACCACCACCGTCACCACCACCACCGTCACCACCACCACCACCGTCACCACCACCACCGTCACCACCACCACCACCACCGTCACCACCGTCACCACTGTTATCACCACCACCACCACCGTCACCACCAGGGAGGGAGGTTAGGGGAGGAGGAGAAGGAAGAGGCCAATATTGGCGACAAGGAATAAGACAAGCTGTGGTAACTCTAAAGTTCATATTCATAAACGTATCGACCCCTTGGCGACTGTTTTCCAAGGCCACAGAAACAATGACAGGGTTTGCCTGAGTGGTGTTCCCGCCGGAGGTGCAGACATCAGGAGAAACTATCACCAGGATCACCAAGCAGTCCATGAAAACCCCGACTACTTCTACGAGAGGCGTTTCAAACAGGCGCACTGAGGCCAGGATACATTTAGGGGTACGGGCCGAAGTCCAGCAGGGAGTCACTTTACATGCTTTGTTTTTATTTCCGTATTCCCGCCACATCCTTTTTGTCTAGTGAGGACACGGATGCGATGTCGGTGCATCTCTAAAGTCGGTACCGTCAGACGCCTCCACCCTTATCATCAACTATTTCCAGAGGCCAAAAAGAAGATCAGAGGAGTTCTAATGAGTGTTTTTAGGTTCATGGCACAGAAGAAGGGTCAAACTACTGAAAGGCTCGTAACCACCCTGAAATGCCCCAAACTCCCAGGAAAGGCTCCTCAAACATGTGTGCCGGGACGCCACAATGTCCGGAGAGTTTACAGCAGGGTTCCAACCTTTTGTTCCTCTGTACCCTTGGGCATTTTTATAGGTTCTGCAAAATTCCCTAAAAGTTTAGGAAAAAACGATGAAATTGTAATGTTTTGATATTATTTTATAATGAAATCTGTATGAAGACTGATGATATAATGTAAGTTAAATAACAGTTTTGCTTACTAAAATGAGGAAATTGTAATGTTTTGATATTATTTTATAATGAAATCTGTATGTGAAGACTGATGATATAATGTAAGTTAAATAACAGTTTGCTTACTAAAATGAGGAAATTGAAGAAAACACGACATTGTGTAATATGAATGCAGATTACAACACCATGCATTGTACAGTAGTGGTTATTCTTTCGGACCCAATGTTTCCCCTGAAAAGTGCAATGTACCATTGGGGCACATGTACCCCAGGGTGGGAGCCCTGTTTACAGAGTAGGTGGCGTCAACACCCTGTATAAAGGTGCACGTGACATGTTTCAACCGGAGCTAAAACTGTCTTAGGAGAATTAAAGCAAGGACTGCTGATAGTAGGTGACAATAAGGCGAGAGTCGTCTGCTGTGTGTGTGTGCGTGTGTGTTTGTGGGTGTGCAGGAAAGGGACAGATTACAGAACAAAGAGAAAGAAGGAAAAAATGGACCAGTATATGATGTTTCCAAGAAGTGCGCCGCACCAAACAACTGTTCCCATCATAAAATGTCACCGTGATTTAGACTCTCTTGTTTACTTGTTTTTGTTTTAGAAGGAGGAAGAGAAAGCGCTGAAGGGAGATTGTGTCACTTTAAAAATGAACGTGAATTCTCTTCTGTCTTCCTCGGGGTCGGTTCTCGGAAACTTTGATGACATGAACGTGGAGCATCAAGTACTGGATGAAATGAACGTAGATGCTTGAATGAACGTGTTGAAACCTCCTTCTTGTGCTCGATTCTAGGAAATATTTGATTGCATGAACGGAGACGATCACACACTGATCAAATGAACCTTAGCCAAAAGAACGTGTTGTGTCTCCCTTTCCTGTGTTAGGCTCCAGGAAACATTGTCTTACAGGACCTTAGAGATACGCGCTCAAGGATATCGCGGGGAAAGATTAAATTGGTGTGTGTGTGAGTGTGTGTGTGTGTGTGTGTGTGTGTGTGTGTGTGTGTGTGTGTGTGTGTGTGTGTGTGTGTGTGTGTGTGTGTTTACATGAACGGAGACAGATTAGAGATCAAGAAGAAAGAAAAGAAAAAAGAAGGAAAATAAAGACCACTGTATTATTTCGAAAATAATGCAAAACAAGAAAAATAAAATCCCAGTGTAAGCAAAGTGAACCTGATTTAGACTTCTAAGATTATTAATTAGTGAATACATCACGGACAGAAGATTACATAGAACTGAGTGAAGGAAGTTGTCGTAGTCTCCTTCCTGTGCAGACACGATGAAGCTGAGTTGTCCTTCCTCTTTTCTTCGCGTTGACTTACAGAAAATACTTGAAGGAAGTCACGGAAAGAAAACACTGAGACACTGTTGGGTCATGGTTCCCAGCCGTGTGTGTCCTGTTCCGCTTCTCCAGTCACTCTTTCACTTGTGGACCCCTGCAACGAAACAGGTGAGGCAGGGAATACTGCGGGCTGCTCACGACCATCCCAGGGGCCAAGTGTGTCACGAGGCCTGTGAGTATGACACCCTGGCACCGTCAGCGAGTGCAGAGCAATACTGGCACTTAAGCATTCAGTGTTAAGGGTTGTGTACAGTAGTATGGAGAGTTATTCTGAGCCGCATGTCTCCAACCCAGTATAAGAACATAAGAACATAAGAACGTAAGAGTCTGCAAGAGGCTGGGTTGGCATACAAGGCAGCTCCTGTACACTCAACCCCACCTTACCTCACCATCCATGGCTTTATCTAACCTCTTCTTGAATGTATCTATGGTATTGGATGAAGTAAAATGATTACAATCCTCTGGACCCCTGCTTGGGAACCACGGGCTTAGGAGACCGTGAAGGACCGTGAAGTACTTCTCTCTCTCTCTCTCTCTCTCTCTCTCTCTCTCTCTCTCTCTCTGTCTGTCTGTCTGTCTGTCTGTCTGTCTGCAGTCTCTCTCCCTGTCTGTCTGCTCGTCTGTCTGCCTGTTCGTCTGTTCGTCTGCGTCTGTCTGTCTGTCTGTCTGTCTGTCTGTCTGTTCCGTCTGTCTGTCTGTCTGTCTGCTCTCTCTCTCTCTCTCTCACCCGTCTGTCTGTCTGTCTGTTCGTCTGTCTGTCTGACTGACTGTCAGTCTGTCTGTCTGTCTGTCTGTCTGTCTGGTTCGCCCGTTCGTCTGTTCGTCTGTCTGTCTGTCTCTCTGTCTGTGTCTCTCTCTCTCTCTCTCTGTCTGTCTGTCTGTCTGTCTGTCTGTCTGTCTGCCCATCTGTCTGTCTGTCTCACCTGTCTGTCTGTTCTGTTCTCTGTCACTCTCTCTCTCTCCATGTATATTCATTTTCTTCCTTGTTTGTGTTCTTAGCTTTCCCTCCTTTAGTTTCCTCCTTCCTTCCTTCCTTTCCTCCCTCCTTCCTCTCTTCCTTACGTTCTCCTCTCCTCCCTCTCCTCTCCTCCCTCCTCTCTCGCCTCCTCCCCACATCCTCCCTCCCTCACATCCTTCCCTTCTCTCTCTCTTCAGCTTTCTTCCCTTCCTCCTCCTTCTGCTTTATTGTTCCTTCTTTCTTCTTTCCTCAACTCACAACCTGCTGCACTGTCGCCCCCCTCACCACCACCGCACTGCCTCCTCCCTCACCAAAACTGCTGTTCTGCCGCCCCCCTCACCCACCACCGCTGCGCCCCCACCTCACCACCACTGCGCTGACGCCCCTCACTCACACCTGCGCTGCCCCCTCACCACTCACACAAATCACGCCACCCCTCATTTCCACCACCACCTGCTGCACCGCCCCTCACTCACCACCACTGCTGCACTGGGCTCCCCCCTCACCACCACACTGCTGCCGCTGCACCCCCCTCACCACCACACACCGCATGCACGCCCCCCTCACATTCACCACCCACTGCGTTCCCCACCCCCTGCACCACCACCGCTGCACCCCAGTAACTGACCCCCCTCACCACCACCACTGCTGCACCTGCCCCCCTCACCACCACCCTCACTGCAACAGCCCCCTCACCACCACACAACTGCACTGACCCCCCACACCACTCCCCAGTCACACCACACACCGGCTGCACTGCCCCCCTCACCACCACCTGCAGCCCCCTCACCACCACCACCACAAAACTGCCCCTCCCTCACCACCACTGCTGCACCGCCCCCACCACCACCACCACTGCATGCCTTACTGCCCTTCCTCACCACCACCACTGTTGCACTCTGCCTCCTCATCTCACACCACTCCTGCACTGCCCCCTCACCACCACCCCTGCAATCTGCCCCTCACCACCACCTACCACCTTATTGTCCTTCTTTCCAACCACCACTGCAAACCGCCCCCATCATTCACCACCGCGCACCGCCCCCTCACTCACCACCGCCAGGGGCCCCCCCCACATCACCACACTGCCAACTGGCTGCTCCCCCTCACCACCACCACCTGCTGCACTGCCGCCCCCCTCACCACCACTGCTGCAGCTGCTCCCCCATCACCACCACTGCTGCACTGCCCCCTCACCACACCTCACACCGCCCCCACCTCACCACCACCGCTGCACTGCCTCTCACCACCACCACTGCTGCACCCCCTCCCCACACCCCGCCCCACCATTGAAACCACTGCGCTGCACTGCCACCCTCACCACCACCGGGCTGCACCGCCGCCCCCTCACCACCACCACTGCAACTGCCCCCCACACCACCACTGCTGTATTTCCGCCCCCTCACCACCATCATGCACTGCCCCCTCACCACCACCTGGCTGCACCGGCCCCCTCACCACCACCATCTGTGCACTGTCTCCCCTCACCACCACTGGCTGTGCCCCCCCATCACCACTGCGCCCCCCCCCACCACCACAGCTGCACCGCCCCTCACCACCACCACTGCGCCTGCCCACGTGCACCACCACCTGCAGTGCTGCCCCCCTCACTACACTCACTGCTGCGCTGCCCCCCTCACTCACCACCTGGGCGTCCCCCCTCATTTCTCACCCACCCGCTGCACCGCCCCCCCACCACCACCCCTGCTGCAATCTGCTCCCCCCTCACCACCACTGCTGCACTGACCGTTCCTCCTCACCACCACACCTTGCACTGCCCCCCTCTTTCTCCCCACCACTGCTGCACTGCCCCCCACTGACCACCGCTGCACCGCCCCCCTCACCACCACCAGCAGACTGCCCCCACTCACCACCACTGCTGCACCAGCCTCCCACCACCACCACTGCTGCGCTGCCCCCCTCACTCCACCACCCCCTCACCACCACCCACTGCACTGCCCCTCATCTCACCACCACCAGCTGCACCAGTGCCCCCACACTGATTCACCACTGCTGCACTGCCCTTCCCCACCACCACCCACCGCTGCACTGCCCCCCCCCTCTCATCCACCCTAATCACCACTCACTGCTGCACTCTGCCGCCCCCTCACCACCACCTGACTGGTGCTGGGCCCCCTCACCACCACATGCTGCACAGCCTCCCCCTCACCACCACTGCTGCGCCCCCCACCACCACCACCGCTGCAGCCAGCCCCCCCACCACCACCGCTGCACCGCCCCCTCACCACCAACACCGGCTGCACCAGCCCCACCCCACCACTGCTGCACCTCACCACCACTGCTAACTGCCCCCTCACCACCACCTGCTGCACCGAACTGCTCCCCCCACCACCACTGCTGCACTGCCCCCACCACCACCACCGCTGCACCAGCCCCCCTCACCAGCCACTGCTGCCTGGCCCCCCTCACCACCACCTGCTTCCACCACCACACCACTGCACTGTCCCCTCACCACCACTGCTGCACTGCCTCCCTCACCACCACCATGCTGCAATCACTGCCTGCTCTCACCACCACTGCACTGCACCGCCCCCTCACCACCACTGCTGCACACAGCCCCCTCACCACCACTGCTGCGGACTGCCCCCTCACCACCACACTGCTGCACGCCCCCCCTCACCACCACTGCACCGCACTGCTCCCCACCACCACTGCTGCACAGCCCCTCACCACCACCACTGCACCGCCCCCCTCACCACCACTGACCGCCCCCCTCACCACCACTGCTGCACTGCCCCCTCACCACACCACCACAGCTGTAATCACATGTCCCCTTCAACCACCACTGGCTGCACATCTGCCCTCTCACTCACCACCGCTGCACAGCCACCACCACTGCTGCACTGCTCCCCCACCACCGGCTGCACCGCCCCCTCACCACCACCACTGCTGCACTGCCCCCCTTCACCACCACCACTGCTGCACGTCCCACCACTCACCAACACCACCGCTGCCGCTGCCCCCTCACCACCACTGGGCTGCACAGCCCCCCTCACCACCACCACTGCCTGCGCTCTCACCTCCCCCCCCACCACCACACTGCTGCACCGCCCCCCTCACCACCTCACCGCTGCACCGCCCCCCACTCAGACCACCACTGCTCCCCCATCACCACACACTGCTGTAAACGCCCCGTCTCACCACCACTGCACTGCATCGCCCCATCACCACCACAACGTTGCACTTCACCACCACCACTTGTCTGCACCTCCCCATCACCCACTGGGCTGCCACCTGCCCCCCATCACCACCACCACTGGGTGTAGCCCTCATCCCTCACCACCACCGCTGCACCGCCCCCTCACCACCACCGCTGCTGCCCCCCCTCACCACCACCCACACCGCCCCCTCACCACCACTGCTCACTGCCCCACCACCCACTGCTGCACGCCCTCCCCCTCACCACCACCAACTGCACGCCCCCCACTCACCACTGCATGTAACTGCCCCCACCACCACCACTGCTGCACTGCCCCTCACCACCACCCCTGCACTGCCCCCCTCACCACCACCGCTGCACCGCCCCCTCACCACCACTGCACCGCCCCCCTCACCACCACCGCTGCACTGCCCCCCACCACACACTGCTGCACGCCCCCCCTCACCACCACACCCTGCACTGCCCCCCTCACCACCACCGCGGCCTGCCCCCTCACCACCACAACCCCATGCACGCCCCCCCATCACCACCACTGCACTGCCCCCATCACCACCACCTTCACCGCCCCCCTCACCACCACCCCTGCACTGGCCCCCCACACCACCACCTGCTGCACTGGGCCCCTCACCACCACCACCACCGCCCCCACCACCACCACTGCTGCACTGCCCCCTTCACCACCACCGCTGCACTGCCCCCCCCACCACCACCGCTGCACTGCCCCCCCACCACACCACTGCTGCACTGCCCCCCACCACCACCTGCTGCACGCCCCCCTCACCACCACTGCTGCACTCTGCTCCCCTCACCACCACTGCACCACCCCCTCACCACCACCGCTGCACCGCCCCCCACCACCACCACTGCACCGCCTCCCCACACCACCGCTGCACCGCCCCCTCACCACCACCGCTGCACGCCCCCCACCACCACCTCTGCTGCCCCCCACCACCACCGCTGCACTGCCCCCTCACCACCACCGCTGCACCGCCCCTCACCACCACCCCTGCACTGGCCCCCACCACCACCGCTGCACTGCCCCCTCACCACCACCGCTGCACTGCCCCCTCACCACCACTGCTGCACTGCCCCCCTCACCACCACCGCTGCACTGCCCCCCACCACCACCACTGCTGCACCCCCCTCACCACCACCCCTGCACCCGCCCCACCACCAACACCACACCGACCACCACCACCACTGCACTGCACCCCCTCCTCACCACCACCCTGCACTGCCCCCACCACCACTGCTGCACCGACCCCCCTCACCACCACACTGCTGCACTGCCCCCCTCACCACCACCACTGCACTGCCCCTCACCACCACCACTGCACCGCCCCCTCACCACCACTGCTGCACTGCCCCTCACCACCACTGCTGCAGACGCCCCCACCACCACCACCTCGCTGCACTGCCCCCCACCACCACTGCTTTGCCCTCACCACCACTGCTGCACCGCCTCCCCTCATTCACCACTGTCCTCACACTGCCCCCCCCCTCACCACTTCAGCTGCACCGCCCCCCACCACCACATGCTGCACCGCCCCCCCACCACCCTGCACTGCCCCCCTCACCACCCACCGCTGCACTGCCCCCCTCACCACCACTGCTGCACCGCCCCTCACCACCACTGCTGCACCGCCCCCCTCACCACCACACCCCAGCACTGCCCCCCCACCACCACTGCACCGCCCCCCTCACCACCACCACTGCACGCCCCCCACCACCACCCCTGCACTGCCCCTCACCACCACTGCTGCACCGCCCCCCCACCACCACCGCTGCACTGCCCCCCCACCACCACCACCCTGCACCGCCCCTCACCACCACTGCTGCACCGCCCCCTCACCACCACCGCTGCAACCCCCACCACCACCCTGCTGCACTGCCCCCTCACCACCACACTGCTGCACCGGCCCCCCTCACCACCACTGCTGCACCGCCCCCACTCACCACCACCGCTGCACCCCCCTCACCACCACTGGCTGCACCCCCCCTCACCACCACCCCTGCACTGCCCCCTCACCACCACCGCTGCACTGCCCCCCACCACCACCACCACACCGCCCCCTCACCACCACTGCAGCACCGCCCCCTCACCACCACCCCCTGCACTGCCTCACCACCACCGCTGCACCACCCCCTCACCACAACTGCTGCACTGCCCCCCACCACCACCCCTGCACTGCCCCCTCACCACCACTGCTGCACCGCCCCCTCACCACCCCCTGCACCACCACCGCTGCACCGCCCCCTCACCACCACCGCTGCACCGCCCCCCTCACCACCACCGCTGCTGCTGCCCCCCCCACCACCACCGCTGCACTGCCCCCCTCACCACCACTGCTGCACTGCCCCCTCACCACCACTGCTGCACTGCCCCCTCACCACCACCCTGCACTGCCCCCCTCACCACCACCGCTGACGCCCCCTCACCACCATCAGCTGCACTGCCCCTCACAACCACCGCTGCACCGCCCCCTCTCACCACCACCCCTGCACCGCCCCTCTTCACCACCACTGCACTGCCCCCTCACCACCACCACTGCACTGCCCCCCTCACCACCACTGCTGCACCGCCCCCTCACCACCACCCACTGCACCGCCCCCCTCACCACCACTGCTGCACTGCCCCCTCACCACCACTGCTGCACTGCCCCCCACCACCACCCTGCACTGCCCCCTCACCACCACCACTGCTGCACCGCCCCCCCCACCACCACCACCGCTGCACCGCCCCCTCACCACCACCCCTGCACTGCCCCCCCTCACCACCACCTGCACTGCCCCCCTCACCACCACCGCTGCACCGCCCCCCCACCACCACTGCTGCACTGCCCCCCTCACCACCACCGCTGCACTGCCCTCCCCACCACCACCTGCACTGCCCTCACCACCACTGGCTGCACCGCCCCCACCACCACCCCTGCACCGCCCCCTCACCACCACTGCACTGCCCCCTCACCACCAACGCTGCACTGCCCACCACCACCACCATCGCTGCACCACCCCACCTCACCACCACTGCTGCACTGGCCCCACCACCACCACCACTGCACTGCCCCCCACCACCACCCTGCACCGCCCCCTCACCACCACCGCTGCACCGCCCCCCACCACCACTGCTGCACTGCCCCTCACCACCACCTGCTGCACCGCCCCTCACCACCACCCTGCTCCCTGCCCCTCACCACCACCGCTGCACCGCCCCCCTCACCACCACTGCTGCACCGCCCCCTGCTCACCACCACTGCTGCACTGCCCCTCACCACCACTGCACTGCCCCCTCACCACCACCCCTGCACCGCCCCCTCACCACCACCGCTGCACCGCCCCCCTCACCCACCACCACCATGCTGCACTGGCCCTCACCACCACACTGCTGCACCGCCCCCTCACCACCACCCCTGCACTGCCCCCTCACCACCACCGCTGCACTGCCCCCTCACCACCACCGCTGCACTGCCCCCTCACCACCACCGCTGCACCGCCCCTCACCACCACTGCTGCACTGCCCCCTCACCACCACTGCTGCACTGCCCCCCACCACCACCGCTGCACCGCCCCCCCTCACCACCACTGCTGCACTGCCCCTCACCACCACCGCAGCACCGCCCCACCACCACCGCTGCACTGCCCCCTCACCACCACCCCTGCACTGCCCCCTCACTCACCACTGCTGCACTGCCCCCTCACCACCACCACTGCACTGCCCCCTCACCACCACCCTGCACCTGCCCCCCACCACCACCGCTGCACTGCCCCTCACCACCACCGCTGCACCGCCCCCTCACCACCACCCCTGCACTGCCCCCTCACCACCACTGCACCGTCCACCCCTCACCACCACCGCTGCACCGCCCCTCCCTCACCACTACCGCTGCACCGACCCCCCCACACCACCCCCGCTGCACCACCCCCTCACCACCACCCCTGCACTGCCCCTCACCACCACCGCTGCTCTGCCCCCCCTCACCACCACTGCTGCGCCGCCCCCCGTCACCACCACCCCTGCACCGCCCCCCCTCACCACCACCGCTGCACCGCCCCTCCCTCACCACTACCGCTGCACCGCCCCCCCTCACCACCACCGCTGCTGCCCCCTCACCACCACTGCTGCCCGGCCCCTCACCACCACTGCTGCACTGCCCCCCCCCACCACCACTGCACTGCCCCCTCACCACCACTGCTGCACTGGCCCCCCACCACCACCACCCCTGCACCGCCCCTCACCACCACCCTGCACTGCCCCCCCCCACCACCACCACTGCACCGCCCCCCTCACCACCACTGCTGCACTGCCCCCTCACCACCCCACCCTGCTGCACTGGGCCCCCCCTCACCACCACTGCTGCACTGCCCCTCACCACCACCCCTGCACTGCCCCCTCACCACCACTCACCGCTGCACTGCCCCCTCACCACCACTGCTGCACTGCCCCTCACCACCACCCTGCACTGCCCCCTCACCACCACCCCTGCACCGCCCCCATTCACCACCACCGCTGCACCGTCCCCCTCACCACCACCGCTGCACCGCCCCCCCTCACCACCACCCCTGCACCGCCCCCCTCACCACCACCGCTGCAGGGCCCCCTCACCACCACTGCTGCACTGCCCCCCTCACCACCACCTGCTGCACTGCCCCCCTCACCACCACTGCTGCACTGCCCCCTCACCACCACTGCTGCACTGCCCCTCACCACCACCGCTGCACTGCCCCCTCACCACCACCGCTGCACTGCCCCCTCACCACCTGCTGCACTGCCCTCACCACCACTGCTGCACTGCCCCCCTCACCACCACCCCTGCACTGCCCCCCTCCCTCACCACCACTGCCCCTGCACCGCCCCCTCACCACCACCGCTGCACTGCCCCCCCACCACCACCACTGCTGCACCTGCCCCCTCACCACCACCACCTCACACCGCCCCCCTCACCACCACTGCTGCACTGCCCCCTCACCACCACTGCACTGCCCCCCCACCACCCACCACCACCACTGCACTGCCCCCCCACCACCACCCTGCCCCCTCACCACCACAACTGCACCGCCTCCCCTCACCACCACCCCTGCACCGCCCCCCTCACCACCACCGCTGCACCCCCCCTCACCACCACCCCAGCACCGCCCCCTCACCTCCACCAGCCCCCACCACCACTCGCTGCACTGCCCCCTCACCACCACCCTGCTGCCCCCCCCACCACCACCCACGCTGCACTGCCCCCTCACCACCACTGCTGCACTGCCCCCTCACCACTGCTGCACTGCCCCCTCACCACCACCGCTGCACCGCCCCCCCACCACCACTGCTGCACTGCCCCCCCTCACCACCACCGCTGCACCTGCCCCCTCACCACCACCACTGCACTGCCCCCTCACCACCACCACTGCACTGCCCCCTCACCACCACCCCTGCACCTCCCCCCACCACCACCGCTGCACTGCCCCCTCACCACCACCGCTGCACCGACCCCCCTCACCACCACCGCTGCACCGCCCCCCCTCACCACCACCGCTGCACCGTCCCCCAACCACCACCGCTGCACCGCATCCCCCTCACCACCACCGCTGCACCGCCCCCTCACCACCACTCACCACCCCCGCTGCACCGCCCCTCACCACCACTGCTGCACCGCCACCCCTCACCACCATCCCTGCACCGCCCCCTCACCACCACCGCTGCACTGCCCCCCTCACCACCACCGCTGCACTGCCCCCTCACCACCACCGCTGCACCTGCCCCCCTCACCACCACCGCTGCACCACTGCCCCCTCACCACCACCGCTGCACCCCCCCCCCTCACCACACCTGCACCGCCCCCTCACCACCACCGCTGCACCGCCCCCCACCACCACCACTGCTGCACCGCCCCCTCACCACCACTGCTGCACCGCCTCCCTCACCACCACCGCTGCACCGCCCCCCCTCACCACCACCCCTGCTGCCCCCCTCACCACCACCTGCACCGCCCCCTCACCACCACTGCTGCACTGCCCCTCACCACCACTGCTGCACTGCCCCCCTCACCACCACCCCTGCACCTGCCCCCCTCACCACCACTGCTGCACTGCCCCCTCACCACCACTGCTGCACCGCCCCCCACCACCACTGCTGCACTGCCCCCACCACCACCACTGCTGCACTGCCCCCCACCACCATGCTGCCCCCTCACCACCACACCGCTGCACCGCCCTCACCACCACCGCTGCACCGCCCCCCTCACCACCCCCCCTGCACCGCCACCCCTCACCACCATCCCTGCACCGCCCCCCCTTACCACCACCCCTGCACTGCCCCTCACCACCACTGCTGCACTGCCCCCTCATCACCCACCACCGCTGCACCGCCCCTCACCACCACCACTGCACCGCCCCCTCACCACACCACCGCTGCACTGCCCCCTCACCACCACTGCTGCACCGCCCCCCTCACCACCACTGCACTGCCCCCCTCACCACCACCCCTGCACTGCCCCCTCACCACCACTGCTGCACGCCCCCTCACCACCACTGCACTGCCCCCTCACCACCACCGCTGCACCGCCCCCTCACCACCCTCACCACCACCCCTGCCCCCCTCACCACCACCGCTGCACTGCCCCCTCACCACCACTGCTGCACTGCCCCCTCACCACCACCAATGCACCGCCCCCCCTCACCACCACACCTGCACCGCCCCCCCTCAACTCCACCGCTGCACCGCCCCACCTCACTACCGCTACTGCACCGCCCCCTCACCACCCCCGCTGCACCGCCCCCCTTCACCACCACCGCTGCACCGCCCCCCTCACCACCACCCCTGCACCGCGCCCCGCACCCCCCCCCCCGCACCCCCCCCCCCACCACCACTGCACCGCCCCTCACCACCACCCCTGCTGCACTGCCCCCTCACCACCACCGCTGCACTGCCCCCACCACCACCACTGCACTGCCCCCCCACCACCACAGCTGCACCGCCCCCCTTCACCACCACCGCTGCACCGCCCTCCCCTCACCACCACCGCTGCACCGCCCCCTCACCACCACTGCTGCACTGCCCCCCCACCACCACCACTGCCCCCTCACCACCACCACTGCACTGCCCCCCACCACCACCCCTGCACTGCCCCCCACCACCACCGCTGCACCGCCCCCCCACCACCACCACTGCTGCACCGCCCACCCTCACCACCACCCCTGCACCGCCCCCCCTCACCACCACCGCTGCACCGCCCCCCCTCACCACCACTGCTGCACTGCCCCCTCACCACCACCCCTGCACTGCCCCTCACCACCACCTGCTGCACCGCCCCCTCACCACCACTGCTGCACTGCCCCCTCACCACCACTGCTGCACCCCCCTCACCACCACTGCTGCACTGCCCCCTCACCACCACTGCTGCACCGCCCCCTCACCACCACCGCTGCACTGCCCCCCTCACCACCACTGCTGCACCGCCCCTCACCACCACTGCCCCTCACCACCACTGCTGCACCACCACCACTGCACTGCCCCCCTCACCACCACTGCTGCACTGCCCCCTCACCACCACTGCTGCACCGCCCCCTCACCACCACCACTGCACTGCCCCCCACCACCACCCCTGCACCGCCCCCTCACCACCACTGCTGCACTGCCCCCCCACCACCACCGCTGCACGCCCCCCTCACCACACCACTGCTGCACTGCCCCCCCTCACCACCACTGCTGCACCGCCCCCCTCACCACCACTGCTGCACTGCCCCCTCACCACCACCACTGCTGCACCCCCTCACCACCACCTGCACTGCCCCCCACCACCACTGCTGCACTGCCCCTCACCACCACCGCTGCACTGCCCCCTCACCACCACTGCTGCACTGCCCCCTCACCACCACCACTGCTGCACTGCCCCCTCACCACCACTGCTGCACTGCCCCCCTCACCACCACTGCTGCACTGCCCCCTCACCACCACTGCTGCACTGCCCTCACCACCACCTGCTGCACCGCCCCCTCACCACCACCGCTGCACTGCCCCCCTCACCACCACCCCTGCACCGCCCCCTCACCACCACTGCTGCACCTGCCCCCCTCACCACCACCAGCTGCACCGCCCCCCACCACCACCGCTGCACTGCCCCCTCACCACCACTGCTGCACCGCCCCCTCACCACCACCCCTGCACCGCCCCCTCACCACCACTGCTGCACTGCCCCCTCACCACCACTGCTGCACCGCCCCCTCACCACCACTGCTGCACTGCCCCCTCACCACCACCGCTGCACTGCCCCTCACCACCACCTGCACTGCCCCCTCACCACCACTGCTGCACTGCCCCTCACCACCACCACTGCACTGCCCCTCACCACCAGCTGCACTGCCCCCACCACCACCACTGCACTGCCCCCTCACCACCACCCCTGCACCGCCCCCTCACCACCACACCTGCACTGCCCCCCCACCACCACCTGCTGCACCCCTCACCACCACCACCGCTGCACCCCCTCACCACCACCACCTGCACTGCCCCCTCACCACCACCCCTGCACCACCCCCTCACCACCACTGCTGCACCTGCCCCCTCACCATCACCGCTGCACCGCCCCCCCACATCACCACCGCTGCACCGCCCCCCTCACCACCACACGCTGCACCGCCCCCTCACCACCACCACTGCTGCACTGCCCCTCACCACCACCACTGCACTGCCCCCCCTCACCACCACTGCTGCACTGCCCCCCTCACCACCACACTGCTGCACCGCCCCTCACCATCACCACCGCTGCACTGCCCCCTCACCACCACTGCTGCACTGCCCCCACCACCACCCCCTCACCACCACTGCTGCACTGCCCCCCACCACCACCTGCACCCCCCTCACCACCACTGCTGCACCCCCCCTCACCACCACCGCTGCACCGCCCCCTCACCACCACTGCTGCACTGCCCCTCACCACCACTGCTGCACCGCCCCCCTCACCACCACTGCTGCACCGCCCCCCACCACCACCACTGCACTGCCCCCCCTCACCACCACTGCTGCACTGCCCCCTCACCACCACTGCTGCACCGCCCCCTCACCACCACCGCTGCACCCCCTCACCACCACCACCGCTGCACTGCCCCCTCACCACCACTGCTGCACCGCCCCCTCACCACCACCTGCACTGCCCCCCTCACCACCACTGCTGCACTGCCCCCCCACCACCACTGCACTGCCCCCTCACCACCACCGCTGCACTGCCCCCTCACCACCACCGCTGCACTGCCCCCCTCACCACCACCGCTGCACTGCCCCCTCACCACCACTGCTGCACTGCCCCCCTCACCACCACTGCTGCACTGCCCCCTCACCACCACCCCTGCAGCGCCCCCCTCACCACCACTGCTGCACTGCCTCACCACCAGCCCCCTCACCACCACTGCTGCACTGCCCCTCACCACCACCACCGCTGCACTGCCCCCTCACCACCACCGGCTGCACCCCCCCTCACCACCACCACTGCTGCACTGCCCCCCTCACCACCACCCCTGCACCGCCCCTCACCACCACCGCTGCACTGCCCCTCACCACCACCGCTGCACCGCCCCCTCACCACCACTGCTGCACCGCCCCCCTCACCACCACCACCACCGCCCCCTCACACCACCACCACTGCACCGCCCCCTCACCACCACCGCTGCACCGCCCCCTCACCACCACCCCTGCACTGCCCCCCTCACCACCTCACCACCACTGCTGCACTGCCCACCACCCTCACCACCACTGCTGCACTGCCCCCTCACCACCACTGCTGCACTGCCCCTCACCACCACTGCTGCACCGCCCCTCACCACCACTGCTGCACGCCCCCCTCACCACCACCCCTGCACCGCCCCCTCACCACCACACCACCACTGCTGCACCGCCCCTCACCACCACTGCTGCACCGCCCCTCACCACCACCCCTGCACTGCCCCTCACCACCACCGCTGCACTGCCCCTCACCACCACTGCTGCACTGCCCCCCCCACCACCACCACTGCTGCACTGCCCCTCACCACCACTGCTGCACTGCCCCCTCACCACCACTGCTGCACTGCCCCCTCACCACCACTGCTGCACCGCCCCCCACCACCACCCCTGCACCGCCCCTCACCACCACTGCTGCACTGCCCCCTCACCACCACCCCTGCACCGCCCCCCTCACCACCACTGCTGCACTGCCCCCCTCACCACCACTGCTGCACTGCCCCCTCACCACCACCATGCACCGCCCCCCCTCACCACCACCCCTGCACCACCCTCCCCTCACCACCACCACCGCTGCACTGCCCCCTCACCACCACTGCTGCACTGCCCCTCACCACCACTGCTGCACCGCCCCTCACCACCACTGCTGCACCGCCCCCCTCACCACCAATGCTGCACCGCCCCCTCACCACCAACCGCTGCACCGCCCCCTCACCACACTGCTGCACCGCCCCCTCACCACCACTGCTGCACCTGCCCCTCACCACCACTGCTGCACTGCCCCTCACCACCACCGCTGCACTGCCCCCTCACCACCACTGCTGCACTGCCCCCTCACCACCACCGCTGCACTGCCCCCTCACCACCACTGCACCGCCCCTCACCACCACTGCTGCACTGCCCCTCACCACCACCACTGCTGCACTGCCCCCTCACCACCACTGCTGCACCGCCCCCTCACCACCACTGCTGCTGCCCCCTCACCACCACTGCTGCACCGCCCCCTCACCACCACCCCTGCACCGCCCTCACCACCACTGCTGCACTGCCCTCTCACCACCACCGCTGCACCGCCCCCCTCACCACCACTGCTGCACCGGCCCCCCCTCACCACCACCGCTGCTCCGCCCCCCCCTCACCACCACCCCTGCACCGCCCCTCACCACCACCCTGCACTGCCCCTCACCACCACCGCTGCACCGCCCCCCACCACCACCGCTGCACTGCCCCCTCACCACCACTGCTGCACCGGCCCCTCACCACCACTGCTGCACTGCCCCCTCACCACCACTGCTGCACTGCCCCCCTCACCACCACTGCTGCACCGCCCCCTCACCACCACTGCACTGCCCCCTCACCACCACTGCTGCACCGCCCCTCACCACCACTGCTGCACTGCCCCCCACCACCACCACTGCTGCACCGCCCCCTCACCACCACTGCCCTGCACTGCCCCCTCACCACCACTGCTGCACTGCCCCCTCACCACCACCACCACCTGCACTGCCCCCTCACCACCACTGCTGCACTGCCCCCTCACCACCACTGCTGCACTGCCCCCCTCACCACCACCACTGCACCGCCCCCCCACCACCACACTGCTGCACCGCCCCCCTCACCACCACTGCTGCACTGCCCCCTCACCACCACACCTCACTGCACTGCCCCCCTCACCACCACTGCTGCACTGCCCCCTCACCACCACCCCTGCACTGCCCCCTCACCACCACTGCTGCACTGCCCCTCACCACCACCACTGCACTGCCCCCTCACCACCACTGCTGCACTGCCCCCTCACCACCACTGCTGCACTGCCCCCCCACCACCACTGCTGCACTGCCCCCCCCTCACCACCACTGCTGCACTGCCCCCTCACCACCACACGCTGCACCGCCCCTCACCACCACTGCTGCACTGCCCCCACCACCACTCCTGCACTGCCCCTCACCACCACCCCTGCATCGCCCCCTCACCACCACTGCTGCACTGCCCCCCCTCACCACCACTGCTGCACCCCCTCACCCACCACCGCTGCACCGCCCCCTCACCACCACCGCTGCACTGCCCCCACCACCACTGCTGCACCGCCCCCCACCACCACACCACTGCTGCACCGCCCCCTCACCACCACTGCTGCACCGCCCCCTCACCACCACTGCTGCACTGCCCCCTCACCACCACTGCTGCACTGCCCCTCACCACCACTGCTGCACTCCCTCACCACCACTGCACTGCCCCCTCACCACCACTGCTGCACCGCCCCCTCACCACCACTGCTGCACCGCCCCTCACCACCACTGCTGCACTGCCCCCTCACCACCACCGCTGCACTGCCCCCCTCACCACCACCGCTGCACTGCCCCCCTCACCACCACTGCTGCACTGCCCCCTCACCACCACCACTGCACCGCCCCCTCACCACCACTGCTGCACTGCCCCCCTCACCATCACCCCAGACTGCCCCTCCCCACCACCACTGCTGCACTGCCCCCTCACCACCACTGCTGCACCGCCCCTCACCACCACCCTGCACTGCCCCCCCACCACCACCGCTGCACCGCCCCCTCACCACCACTGCTGCACTGCCCCTCACCACCACCACCCCTGCACCGCCCCCTCACCACCACCACGCTGCACTGCCCCCTCACCACCACTGCTGCACTGCCTCACCACCACTGCTGCACTGCCCCTCACCACCACACTGCTGCACCGCCCCCTCACCACCACACTGCTGCACTGCCCCCTCACCACCACTGCTGCACCGCCCCCTCACCACCACCTGCACCGCCCCCCTCACCACCACCGCTGCACGCCCCCCCACCACCACCTGCACTGCCCCCTCACCACCACTGCTGCACCGCCCCCTCACCACCACCCCTGCACTGCCCCCCTCACCACCACTGCTGCACTGCCCCCCTCACCACCACTGCACCACTGCCCCCCTCACCACCACTGCTGCACTGCCCCCCTCACCACCACTGCTGCACTGCCTCACCACCACCGCTGCACTGCCCCCTCACCACCACCACTGCTGCACTGCCCCCCCTCACCACCACTGCTGCACTGCCCCCTCACCACCACTGCTGCACTGCCCCCTCACCACCACTGCTGCACTGCCCCCTCACCACCACTGCTGCACCGCCCCACCACCACTGCACTGCCCCCCTCACCACCACCACTGCACTGCCCCCCTCACCACCACCCCTGCACCGCCCTCACCACCACTGCTGCACTGCCCCTCACCACCACTCCTGCACTGCCCCCTCACCACCACCACTGCTGCACTGCCCCCCTCACCACCACTGCTGCACAGCCCCCTCACCACCACTGCTGCACTGCCCCCTCACCACCACTGCTGCACTGCCCCCCTCACCACCACTGCTGCACTGCCCCTCACCACCACCCCTGCACTGCCCCCCTCACCACCACTGCTGCACTGCCCCCTCACCACCACCACCGCTGCACTGCCCCCACCACCACCACCCTCCCTGCACTGCCCCCCTCACCACCACTGCACTGCCCCCTCACCACCACTGCTGCACTGCCCCCTCACCACCACCGCTGCACTGCCCCCCCTCACCACCACCCTGCACCGCCCCCCACCACCACTGCTGCACTGCCCCTCACCACCACCCTGCACTGCCCCCTCACCACCACCTGCACTGCCCCCTCACCACCACCCTGCACTGCCTCACCACCACCCCTGCACCGCCCCCTCACCACCATCGCTGCACTGACCCCCTCACCACCAACCCCTGCACTGCCCCCCTCACCACCACCCCTGCACTGCCCCCCTCACCACTGCTGCACTGCCCCCTCACCACCACTGCTGCACTGCCCCTCAACACCACCGCTGCACTGCCCCTCACCACCACTGCTGCACCGCCCCCTCACCACCACTGCTGCACTGCCCCCTCACCACCACCCCTGCACTGCCCCTCACCACCACTGCTGCACTGCCCCCCACCACCACACTGCTGCACTGCCCCCTCACCACCACCCCTGCACCACCCCCTCACCACCACCCCTGCACTGCCCCCCCACCACCACCGCTGCACCGCCCCCACCACCACCACCCTGCACCGCCCCCCTCACCACCACCACTGCTGCACTGCCCCCTCACCACCACTGCTGCACCGCCCCCTCACCACCACTGCTGCACTGCCCCCTCACCACCACTGCTGCACCGCCCCTCACCACCACTGCTGCACCGCCCCCTCACCACCACTGCTGCACCGCCCCCTCACCACCACTGCTGCACTGCCCCCACCACCACTGCTGCACTGCCCCCTCACCACCACCCTGCACTGCCCTCACCACCACTGCTGCACCGCCCCCTCACCACCACTGCTGCACTGCCCCCTCACCACCACCCCTGCACCGCCCCTCACCACCACTGCTGCACTGCCCCTCACCACCACTGCTGCACCGCCCCCTCACCACCACCCCTGCACTGCCCCCTCACCACCACTGCTGCACTGCCCCCCTCACCACCACTGCTGCACTGCCCCCTCACCACCACTGCTGCACCGCCCCCTCACCACCACTGCTGCACCGCCCCCTCACCACCACTGCTGCACCGCCCCCTCACCACCACTGCTGCACTGCCCCTCACCACCACTGCTGCACCCCCCCTCACCACCACCCCTGCACTGCCCCCCCACCACCACTGCTGCACTGCCCCCTCACCACCACCCTGCACCGCTCCCCTCACCACCACCCCTGCACCGTTCCCCTCACCACCACCGCTGCACCGCCCCTCACCACCAACCCTGCACCGCCCCCCACACCACCACCCCTGCACCGCCCCCCCCCACCACCACTGCTGCACACGCCCCCCACCACCACTGCTGCACTGCCCCCTCACCACCACTGCTGCACTGCCCCCCCTCACCACCACTGCTGCACCGCCCCTCACCACCACCCTGCACTGCCCCCCTCACCACCACCGCTGCACCGCCCCCCTCATCACCACTGCTGCAACGCCCCCCTCATCACCACCGCTGAAATGCCCCCCCTCACCACCCCCGCTGCTCCCCCCCCCTCACCACCACCGCTGCACCGCCCCCTCACCACCACCCCAGTACCGCCCCCCTCACCACCACCCCTGCACCGCCCCTCACCACCACCTGCACTGCCCCTCACCACCACCCCTGCACTGCCCCCTCACCACCACCACTGCACTGCCCCCCTCACCACCACCGCTGCACCGCCCCCTCACCACCACTGCTGCACTGCCCCCCTCACCACCACTGCTGCACTGCCCCCACCACCACCGCTGCACTGCCCCCCCTCACCACCACTGCACCGCCCCCTCACCACCACTGCTGCACTGCCCCCCTCACCACCACCCCTGCACTGCCCCCTCACCACCACTGCTGCACCGCCCCCTCACCACCACTGCTGCACCGCCCCCACCACCACCACTGCTGCACTGCCCCCTCACCACCACTGCTGCACTGCCCCCCTCACCACCACCCTGCACCGCCCCCTCACCACCACTGCTGCACCGCCCCCTCACCACCACCCCTGCACCGCCCCCTCACCACCACTCACCACCACTGCTGCACTGCCCCCTCACCACCACTGCTGCACTGCCCCCCTCACCACCACCACTGCTGCACCGCCCCTCACCACCACTGCTGCACTGCCCCCCTCACCACCACTGCTGCACTGCCCCCTCACCACCACTGCTGCACCGCCCCTCACCACCACTGCTGCACCGCCCCCACCACCACTCCACTGCACCAACTGCCCCCTCACCACCACTGCTGCACTGCCCCCTCACCACCACCCCTGCACCGCCCCCCCTCACCCCAACCGCTGCACCGCCCCCTCACCACCACTGCTGCACTGCCCCCCCTCACCACCACCACTGCACCGCCCCTCACCACCACTGCTGCACCGCCCCCCTCACCACCACCACTGCACCGCCCCCTCACCACCACTGCTGCACCGCCCCCTCACCACCACTGCTGCACTGCCCCCTCACCACCACTGCTGCACCGCCCCCTCACCACCACTGCTGCACTGCCCCTCACCACCACCCCTGCACTGCCCCCCTCACCACCACTGCTGCACCGCCCCTCACCACCACTGCTGCACTGCCCCTCACCACCACCCCTGCACCGCCCTCACCACCACTGCTGCACCGCCCCCTCACCACCACTGCTGCACCGCCCCTCACCACCACTGCTGCACTGCCCCCCTCACCACCACTGCTGCACTGCCCCCTCACCACCACTGCTGCACCGCCCCTCACCACAACTGCTGCACTGCCCCCCTCACCACCACCCTGCACTGCCCTCACCACCACTGCTGCACTGCCCTCACCACCACTGCTGCACTGCCCCCTCACCACCACTGCTGCACCGCCCCTCACCACCACTGCTGCACCGCCCCCTCACCACCACCCCTGCACTGCCCCCTCACCACCACTGCTGCACTGCCCCCCCACCACCACTGCTGCACTGCCCCCTCACCACAAACTGCTGCACTGCCCCCTCACCACCACTGCTGCACTGCCCCCTCACCACCACCCTGCACCGCCCCTCACCACCACTGCACTGCCCTCACCACCACTGCTGCACTGCCCCCTCACCACCACCCCTGCACTGCCCCTCACCACCACTGCTGCACTGCCCTCACCACCACCCCTGCACTGCCCTCACCACCACTGCTGCACTGCCCCCTCACCACCACTGCTGCACTGCCCCCCTCACCACCACTGCTGCACTGCCCCCCACCACCACACTGCTGCACTGCCCGCCTCACCACCACTCCTGCACTGCCCCCTCACCCAGTACTACTTCCACTTTTAAAGTACAATTAATTACAGATTCATTTCATCGTTAATTAATTACCCTAATTGTATTAATTACTATATTGCATATATTCATCATAATTATTACAATAAAACTGTAATTTATTACATTTGAATTAAATTACAATTATAACTACTGCAACCCTGAACTCACCAGCCAGCCACTGAGAGAGACAGAGATTTATAGATTGCAGGCCGAAAGAGAGCTAACTTCGGGAGGAGAGGCGTCAAGATACTTTTACCTTGAAAGAGTTCAAGTCGCAGGCAGAAGGAAGTACAGATGAAGGAAGATTGTTCCAGAGAGAGAGAGAGAGAGAGAGAGAGAGAGAGAGAGAGAGAGAGAGAGAGAGAGAGAGAGAGAGAGAGAGAGAGAGTCTCTCTCTATCTCTGACAGTCATTTATCGTGGACAAAATAATACTGAATTCCTCGCCAGAAATATGTCCGTCTCTCCTACAGTGACGTGGACCATTTTAAGGCAGACTCTGGAGAAATCCTCCCTTCTTTAGCTCCTTTAATTATTTCATTTCTTTACTCCCCCGCCCTCTCCCTCTCCCTCTCTCTCCCTCCCACTGCCAGTTCCTTCTCCTGGACACAGTAACATTGAGGTCCTGGGCCAGAAGTGTATCAATGTCCCCTATCGTTAGGGACCATTTTAAGGCAGACTCTTGCGGAATGGCAGAGTTACGAATGAACTAAAACACCTCCTTACGAGTGTATTAACTTACTGAATTTTTCAATGCCCTAACGACGAGTTTTTTATTCGGCTAGGTAAAACACTCTCGTTACCTGTCTCTAGATGTCCCACAAAACATCACTTTTTGGCGTTATTTGACTTTTTTGCAGTGGCCGAAAGAGAGGCCAACTTCGGGAGGAGAGGCGTCAAGATACTTTCACCTTGAAAGAGTTCAAGTCGCAGGCAGAAGGAAGTACAGATGAAGGAAGATTGTTCCAGAGTTTACCAGTGTTAGGATGAAGGAGTGAAGATGCTGTGTGACTCTTGCATAAGGGATTTGGACAGTATAGGGATGAGCATGAGTAGAAAGTCCTGTGCAGCGGAGCCGCGGGAGGGGGGGATGCAGTTAGGAAGATCAGAATAGCAGTCAGCGTGAAAATATCGATAAAGAAAGAGAGGCAACATGGCGGCGGAACTTAAGAGGCAGAAGACTGTCAGCAAGAGGAGGGCAGTTGATGAGACGAAGAGCCTTACTCCACTCTGTCCAGGACAGCTGTGCATATGAGCCCCTCCCCCACACACATTAACGAACAGGTGAGATGCATACCTACACGCTGCTTCCTCTGCATGGCGTAACGATGTGTTGTGTTTCAAAGTACTATTTTATTGGCTTGGGAAGAACAAATGTTGCGCTCACTAAATAAAAACACGAAAACAGGCCTTTGACAGAGTTCTCTTTAGTCACTCACTGAAAAGATTATCAACACTCTAAATCTTAGACTTGAAACAGAAAACGAATCGGTTGTGAAAGAAAACACTTTCACAGAAGTCATTCAAAGTTACCCTGAAAATGTTATGAGAAGCAGAGAACGGAACAGAGAGAGAGAGAGAGAGAGAGAGAGAGAGAGAGAGATAGAGAGAGAGAGAGAGAGAGAGAGAGAGAGAGAGAGAGAGAGAGAGAGAGAGAGAGAGAGAGAACGGATGAACACACACAGCACAAAACTGCAAGACTGTACAAAAAACAGTGACCTACAGCACAGGAAGGTTCTCTCAGCCAAGGTTAGCACACACACACACACACACACACACACACACACACACACACACACACACACACACTACAGCTGCACGTTGCCCCGG